>NC_056743.1:312208342-312300842 GCF_019279795.1 Protopterus annectens | reverse complement strand
GGGTGCAACACTAAAGTCTCTCATCACTGGGAGATATGAGGTGCAAGTTCACCTTTTCCATACATGAGTAGGAGTTAACAGCATATGAAACCTGAATGGTGTATGTTCCTGTAAAATGAGGTGTGACTAATGTGCAGCCATTGACTGCTTCATCTTCCATCAATAATCTGACATCAGTCTGGGATCATACATGGGACAGATATTGTCAATTTCTGTGCTGTGCACCCTCAATGGTCACACTCAACAGAGAAGTCAAGTAGGCTACCAACGTCTCTCTTCTCCATCTATAAGGTGCCTGGTAGAAATGCTGCTACCTGTGGCAATGCTTGATACCATAATCTTTGACCTAACAGTGTAGACAGTGAAGATGTGGGGGTCTTGGTTCATAGGTTGATAGGCACTTACTAGGCTATTGAGTCCATGACAATCCTAAGAACTTAGCCATGCATTCCCAAGAAGGTTTTAGCCACTGTATTTTAAGTATGAATAACCCAGTGTCCTTACAGTTTAAGTATGAATAGCTAGGAGCTAGGCAGACATTTACATGTTACTCCTATTCTTAGGAGGCAAAGGTGCAAAAACTTGTGGTTTCCCATTCATTCATCAAGATTATATGTAAATAGAGTAAGAAAATACTTTGCTTTATGTGGAGAGAAAGACAATTGCAAAGAAGTGGTATTCTCTGTCGATGATGCAGTTTCTGCAAGAACACCTATATTAGGTTTTCCAGGAATTAAACATGGACAATTTTGCATTATAAAAATCAGGACCAAGACCAAAACTGTAAGTGTGATAGAAAAGAAATGGTATTCAAAGTGAGTAGCACAGGTGCTAAACAGATTATTTTAGTCTTGTGTAAAACGCTATGATGTTCTGTGGCAGGATGATTGTGCATTTGAAGAGAAGGAACAAGACAGAAAATTATAGCTATGCTGTGTTTTGCAAAAGATGAAATATTCACACTATCTAATGCAAATGGCCCTGAACTCCAGTCCAGAAATTAGACATGAAGATGATTTAGCAACTGTTTTTTCTGGAAACATTGTCGCATAATAATGGACAGATGACTGAAAGTAAAACTTAGCTTCATACAAAACATGCTATATCACATATTTTGATATAAAGTACTGAAACACTACTTTAATTTTAGTAAGTTATAACTTAAGATAAATCAGGGCCAAATAATACCTAGGTGAAAACGCTGATGAATATATAAATAGTCTTTGAAGGAAAACTATCAGCTATATGTTTAAGGGGCTTTAAAACTTACATTCAGACCATTTAAATCCGAAAGACAATGCCTATCACTGGCTATCTTTAATCATTGCTAAATGTTTGCCATGCTGCACGCTCTATGTACTAGTTGCTCATAATGTCAGAATCCGAGGTTAAAATAAGCATGGAAAGCCTTGAAAACTACCCTTATGGTGCCAGATTGCACTCATCTGATTCCTATTCATTTCATTATAGGGGTTGCTAAGCTGACCTATTTTCCATTACAAATGGATATAAACCAAATTAAGTCTAATAATAAATTACATTATTATTATTATTTTTTTTTTGTCAGCAGAAGTGTGGAGTTCATTAATCAGGAATTGCTCTGAATATTTTTAAATTCGGTTAATTTCATGTATTTAGATATGTTTTAGAGGAATATTGAAGGACATGTGGGTGGCACACATACACAGACCTGTGCTCTGTGTCTGACCTACATTTGACTGAAAGACTGGCCTGTCAAACTGACAGAGGAACTTGGATATGTATTGATTTGCGTCAAGGGTATTGACACAAGACTTCACAAGAAACTGATAAATAAACTGAGGACCTTGACAGTGTGCCCTTTAATAATGAGCTTAATGACATGAATACTTAGAAGAGGGAGTTGCCTGCAGAAATACCATAACACTAAAAAATGTCACAGAATTTTAGTCAGTACCTTCATTGTTAATACTGCAAAATATGTGAAGAAAAGTATATAATTGTTGGAGGTTGCCACACAGATAATTAAAAGAGTGGATCTACATGGAAGGCACAAACTAAAGCAGAGGACAGTAGTATGAATGTAGTATTAGACTTACATGAACCTGGGTCACACAAACACCAGTGAAGAAGTAAAACTGAGTTGGTACAGAAATTAGACGGTCACAAGGAGGACAAGGGACCATATTATATGTGGAATATGTTTATATTTATAAAGGTATTCCCTGCAAAGGCCATTAATGCATATCAAGTGCTTGAATTTGAAAGGGCATTTCACTTTCCCTGATATCATGGTTAAGGCAGAGTAAGAAAAATTAAAAACAGAACAGGGGGTGGATCTTGCAGGGTTTTGCCCACACAGAAAAAATTTGATCAGTGACATTCTAAGTGACACAAAGCCACACACACTTGTATCAGTGATACTTGTGCAGCCCAGTTTTGTAAAATCAATCCGCATTGAAAAACCTTATTTAGTGAACTGAGCATAATGTACCATGTGATAAGGAAATAAAAGAGAACAAACGAATGGTGAGGCACATGGAGTCCAAAAATGAAAGCTAACAGTTCGTTTTCATACTTCTAGGATTTAAATAATGCCTATACAGAAGGCTTTTGTGTGAGCATGTGTCTGTCTGTATAACTGGAACTTGAGTGGAATTCCTAGTTGAAAGGATAAAGAGTTTAAAGGAAAACAAAACACCTGTCTGGCCAGAGACTCTTTTTTGGTCAGAGACAGTGACACTACCATAGGATCCTGGAAGTTTTGATTCAAAGCACAGATAACATGTAATACTTTCCTCTGTCCATGATTATGGAGTGACAGAGATTCTTCAATCAAATGCATATAATGGAACTATCATTTCAGTTTTGCATACAAATATATTCAGCAACTAAAGCACTGCAGAAAGATTAATGACCTGCCAGAATATAAAGAAATTATGTTTCCTGTGAATATATATTTCATAATTCAAAACCATAAGGCAACACTACCTAGTCACTAATTTACTGTAAAAACATTAACATAACTGTCTGCATGTTTTAGATAGTTTCTCTATCTGAAGAGTGCCACTCACTAGGCCCACTGTCAAGACAAATAGAGTTGTGTCATGCTAAAAGCTGCATTCCAACACATCTTAGGTATACTGTATAATCTGAGTTTGTCTTTATATGCAAGTCTCTCATAGGCTGTGACATAAATTAACAGCCATAATTACATGGGGGGAGGTATCAGATCCCCCCAAAAAGTGTCCCTCCAGCTCTCACAATACAAAATATGGTGCTAAAACTTACACTGGTGTAAACATTTTCGAAAAGAAACCTGTGATAAAAAACCACAAGGATGACTCATAGGATAGCCATGTCCTAGTCATTGCTTCTCACCAGTTAATTGGTCAAAGCTCAGATATTACACCTATAAAAATGTTAACAAATCATCTTAGGTTCATAGGTAAGTACTAGGCTATCTGCCCAAGGGCATTTATAAGCCTAGTCAGAGTGTGTTGGCTTTCACCACCCCCTTAGATTAGTTCCCTGTGCCTCTAACCAGCAGAGCCATTAGTACCCTGCGCCTCTGTCTAGCAGAGCCACTGCAGTGATCCCTGGGGTAAATTTTCTGTTTCCCATCCACCCGTCAAGGTTTCTCTTGAAGAGTGCTAGTGAGGGGCTCTGCCTGATGTATATTGGAATCTTGTTCCAAAGCATGGTATCTCTGGCTCAGGAATCTATCCCTCCAGCACGTCCTATTTATCATTGTGGTAAGGTTTATATCCCTATAGCGTGTTCCTCTCAGGGATTTTTTTTTTTAGGTGGATCATATCCATCAATTCTGGGTTGGACATGGCCTTGTATGTCAAGCAGAGATCACCTCTGAGTAAGCGGTATGCAACCGAGTACAGCTGGAATTTCTTTAGTCGGGCTGCATAGGTCATCTGTTTGAGGCCAGTAATCCTCTTGGTGAGGTACTTTTGTGGTCTTTCCAGCTGTTGCAGGTGTCTTGTAAGGTACATCCCAAATGGGGCATTGTATTCTATAATGGGTCTAATAAGTGATGAGTAGAGAGGCACAATAACCTACTTTGTTCTGGATGAGAACCCTTTTGAGATTAGGTGGGCCACGTAGAAGGATTTTCTAACCACCTTGGCAATATGATTATCAAAGGAGAGATTGCTATCTACTTGGGTCCCCAGATCCCTTATTACTTTTTCTGTATTTAGTGGACTACCACCTATGTGGTAGATCACGGGTACTTTGTTTTTTTCCAAAGGGGATGTCTATGTACTTTTTGGCATTCAGCTTGAGGCCATGATTTTGACAACAGGTATCTGTCTCAGTGAGACCCTTCTGGAGGGTGTCTGTATCAGCCGGAGAATCAATTATGGCCCCTAGTTTGCAATTGTCTGTGAACTTGGTCAGCCAAAGTCCTCCTGTGCTTGCCTGTACCTCTGAGAAGTATATACCGAACAGGAGGGGTCCTAGGACTGAGCCCTGGGGGACACTACTTGTGACCGGTTTAGAGTCGGACTTATAGTCTGCAACTCTCACCGTGTGGGTTCTGTCCATGAACCAATTTGCAACCCATCTCGTGATGTAGGGGTTAATGTTCAGGTTGATAAGTTTGTCTATAATACCAGAATGGGTAATGGTGTCGAAAGCCTTTGCGAGGTCTAGGTAGGCTGTGTGGACCTCCTTACCCTCATCTAATGCCTTGGTCACTGCCTTGGTAGCTGTCTCAAAGAAGTCCAACAGGTTTAGGAGGCATGATCTGCCCTTAACAAAACCAAACTGGGTGGAGTCCAAAGTTTGGAGGTTCCCAATGTCTCTGTTAATGAGTTCCATGATAATGCGCTCCATAGCCTTGCAGACCAGGCTAGTCAGGCTTATAGGGCGATAGTTCCCAGGGTCTGTTGTGGCGCCACCTTTGTGGAGTGGGATAACTGTTGCTGTGCACTACTCTGTGGGTATGTAACCTGTAGAGAGGTTGTGTTTGAACAGTGTGTTTATGTGAGGAGTTAGTTCATTTTGGAGCTCTTGTAAGGCACAGCCTGGGACACCATCCGGTCCCATTAAGGCTGTGTTTTTGGCTTTGGATAGGGCTGTTTTAACCTATGTGTCAGTGATTGCCAGGGTCTTACATTCTTCTGGCATGATTATGGACCCTTTAGGGGGTGAGAGGGGTGTGAAATTTGCAGTGAACCTGTCTGCCAAAATGTTGGCAATATCAGTCAGTTCAGTGTATTTTGTGCCATTCTGCACCAACTCAGAGCAGATCTGAGAGTTTCCACTTAGGTTCTTGACATAGCTAAAGAACACTTTGTGGTTATCTTTGGAGTCCTTGGCAATTTTTCTTTCGAAGCTAGCCTTGGATGATTTAATGAGGGATCGTAGTTTCTTGCTGATACTGATCAGGGATGTCTTTCCTTCTACGGATTTTGCTCTTATCTGTATTAATTTCCTCCTTCTATTTTAGAGCCTGTTTATGGCAGGGGTCCACCAGACTGGTTTCCTTTTCTTGGAGGAGTGTGTCTTGGTTTTACTTGGGATAGCACGATCCATGCATTCCTGCAGATGATCATAGAGTGCCTTTGTATAGGTTTCAGCAGCTTGGACAGCATTGTCCATTGGCGTGGGGGCTGTGAACCTTTCCACCTTGGTCTTAAGCAACGTGAAGTTTGCTTTTGAAAAGTTTTTCATGGTGGTTTCCTTGATTTGGGTTGGGGGCAGAATGTCAATATCCAGAGTGATTAGTCTATGGTCTGAGCTCACCAGTGAGGGGGTTGACATCAGGTGTGGAACACCAGTCGCCCATGTTGGTGATGACCAGGTCCAATATGTTGTTCCCTCTGGTGGGGGGTTGACCAGTTGATCCAGGGTATTTGAGTTTATAAATTCTAGGAAGAGTTGGGCAAGGGAGTTAGTACTTGAGTAGTTCTGTCAGTTAATGGTTGGGTAGTTGAAATCACCCAGTATTAGGGTGTTTGGTAGGACCTTCATGTTTCCCAGTTTATCCAGAAATGGGGAATGGGGGTCCTGGGTCATGGTGGGTGATATGTAGCAAGCTTCAATTTGGATTGCAGTTTTGCCCATTGTTAGTTTCACTTGGATGATCTCTGATGCATCGTGCTGCACCACTAACCTGGAGGTGTGAGTATCCTTGTTGAATATGGATACACCCCCACCTTTTTGTGTTTCGGTCCAGGTTCTGTGGCCAAAAGGTATGGTATGAGTTATAGCCTGGTAGTGCTGGGGTGCTCTATGGAGCCTTAAACCAGGGTTCTGTTAATGCACAGATATTGATGTTCTCCATAGTGAGGAGTGCCTCGAGTGCATGCATTTTGAGGTTTAGACTTCTGGTGTTGAGTAGCATTACCCTCAGTTTTTGGTTACTTGTGCTATTTACGATGGTGGATTTGTCTTTTGAGCCTTACCTAAAAAAGGCACTATGGGGGTGGCAAGAGCCCTTGTCAGTATTCAAAAGCCTAAGGGTGACAGGTGCAAGCCATCTCTTGTGAAGCAACGTGGCTTGTCGAGCATGTCATCCCAGGCAGACAGATACCGGATCCCCTTTGAACGACACCAGAAGCTTAGCCAATTGTTGAATTTGATCATTTTTTCTTTATACTGTGGCATCATTCTTGGTGAGGGCAGGATGCTACTCAGATTCAGGGTCATATCTGCCTGGGCTACATGATCAGAGAGCTCTTCCATGTCTCTTTTCATGTAGTCCAGGGAGATACATCTCAGGTCATTCACACCAACATGTACAATGACAGAGTCGTATTTGTACTTGTTCTGCAGTAACCTGAGTGCTTGTGTTATGTGGCACCCGTCAGGCAGCTAACTGTAATCTTCTCCTTGTCCATCCTAGTTATTGGGACATCAGTGTGCCTGACTATAGAGTCACCTATCACTTGTGTGTTGGGTATGTTATTTTCCCTTAAGGGCTGTGAATGCATGGCACACTGATTATGTGAAGTATGTGTTTCATGGTTGGTGATAGGTTGTGGAAGTTGCTTGGATGTCTGCTTTGAAGCTCTCTGTTGCTTTTGCAGATTTTTATTTAGAGCCTCCAAGTATGTTTTCGTGGATTTATGTGTGTTATTTGCCTGTGTTGGTTTGTTAGGTCTTTGTGAAACTGGTGGTGTGTTGCAAGTATTACCCTTCTCCTCTTGACTGTCAGTTCCAGTCTTGGGTTGAGAGAGCTTAGCCTCCAGTTTGGCTGTATAATTGCACCTCTCGCATGTATTAGTGTTTGGTGGAAGGAGGAGAGGGTTGTCTGTGTACATGAGGCAGTTGTAACATTGCCTCAAAATGCCCAGATTCACCAGTTGGACTGGAGAGTAGACCGGAACCTGCCCTTTGGACATGCCTGAATAGGTAGAGTGAGCTGTTTTTCTGATTGACTGTTGTGGACAAATAGAGAGCCTTGTCCTTCTGCTCAGTATAAGGGGGGCTAGCGCTAGGGGTATTTAGTGCTTCTTTTGAGTTTTAAGCAAGTGCTGGGCTTCAAAATGAATGGTTTGAGTGCTAAAGTTGAAGGTTTGTCTAGTTCCAAGGGAAAAACTGAAGAGTAGACTTCGTGGAGTCGGGAATAGTTTAACCCTAGCTAACCGGCGCTGCCCGGAACGCATAACCGCGCAAATGCGGTTTTTATATCAGAAAGATTAAAGAGATAGAAATTAGCCCAAAATGGCCAATAAAACTACAGTTTCTGGGCAGAAACCACTCCTCCAAGGCCAGGTAGGCTGTTCAGAGCTCCCCACTCTCACTGGTGAACAAAGAAACTTCCTTTTTGCCCAAGTAAGGCTTAAACACAATCCAGGTATCAGCAGGTATCTGAAACTGGACTTTTCTAGCTTAGTAAGGCAGGAAAATAGCAAGATATTTTTGTTTGTTGTTTTTTTTTTCAAGAAAACAGTAGAAACAAATACAAAAACACTTTTATAGTGCAGTAATGGCTGTCACACTTGAATGGGAAGCCAGTAACAGTTAAAAATACAATTTACAACACAAAATGAATTTTAAAGTGCAGGCACAAATAAATAATATTCTTAAAACAGAATGTAAGATTGGGAATTCTAATGTATAGTTCTTGTCACAAGATGTTATCACTGAGTGTTAAAAAAATATTTTCTAGGTGGACTCAGAAATTTACAAGAATAATTTCTGATTTTCCTTGACCTTTACCTGTATATTCTAATGCCAAACCATAAGAATCTGTTGGATTTAAATAATCAGTATTATCAAAACTACCAATTCCAACATGTGTGTTTGATTGTGTGTGACCAGGTATGTTAGGCTGGTTGGTTTTAAAAAAGAAGTGGAAATGTATTTAGATGTTGCTGACTGTAGCTTTCATTTTTATCTTGTCTTTTGCTCATACGAGGTCATGAAAAATGCAATTCACCTACTGCATTACTAAGTACAAATAAAAAATGAAGAGAAAGTGAAACTGGGTAACACATCCAGAATAACGGTTTTGTAGCTGGTTTTATATCAAGTAAATCCCAGAAAACATAGTGTGAACATTAATGTATTAAGCAGACCGGAGTTCCGCTGTGGTAACCCCTGACCAGGAAAAGCCGAAAGACTTTTAGAAGGAAAACCAAAATACATTATAAAGGCATATTACTATACATTCTGAAATTGTGACAATATAGGGAGGTTGACAACGATTTGATGGCAGCTGAGATGAACTGGCATGATATCTTTAGGACACATCTGGTAAACAGAATGAATGAGAAATTTTCAGTTAAATCCATTTTAAAGAAGGAAATACTTTTGTACAAAAGGATTAATAGGTTTAGAAGCTACAACTAATAATATCCTGATGCTTATGACCAGCTTTGTGGTCTTAAGGAAAGAGTTTTAAAGCTGCCAATGTAATCATCTGGCTAACAAAGAAGGTTATAAGGTGAAAATGTGTACTTGTTTAATATTTTAATATACAAGGCTATGATTGTATCACCAGTTATAACCACTATGTTACGAGTTCAGGAAATGGATTTCAAGAAAGTCACTTTGACAGCATGAAATTACTTTCTTGAAATATGTTTCAGGAATGTGTACCAAGCTGATGGATCAGCAGTGCAATCTTGATGATTAATAGTACTTGGTGATTAGAAATGAATTACAACTTAATGGGCAGCAGTGTTTTTTTCTGCTGGTTTGTTTCCCACTAGTTTATTTATGATTCATATTGTCTACCCTACCGGCATAGAAACTCTACCCCCACAATCCTGATCTCTATCCATCCTGTTCAAAACAAAATAAGGTCACCATTCCTTTCTTTCCCCTCTTGCATGCGCTCAGACATCAACATGATAAGAATCCAACTTGAAGTCAATTAGGGCTTAGGACCAGACAAAACAACCTTTCGCAAATGGCAGCATTCTTGTCTTTATCCTTTGAAAAGACAGGGTTTTTTAAATGTCAATAAAATTCCTCTACATTCTGCCATTTTTAATAGTCCTAGTCATAGCCTTAGTATTGTGCATGGCTGTTAGGCCATAGAACAGTGCAACAAAGATCTTTAATATTCATAAATCTCAGGTGTGTAATGGAGGAAGACCCACCTGTAGGTCTTGTTCCCTAGATTAATGCTGTTGTTGGTATTTTGATTTTAACCCTCTCCCATGCAGGTCTCATTCGAGTACTTGTTTGGAGTTATCCTAAGAGAGTATTCAACATTTTGATGTTTCAGCAATTTTTATTCAGTATTATAGTTTCAGTATACCTGTTTTCAGCAGAATGTCAGACACCACAAAGTCATAATTTCTGGCATAAAATTACAGTTCATCAATTTTTTTTGCTACTATATAGGACAACGCTGTAAGCCTTTACTTATAAAAAAGTCTATCATTCACAGGATCATGGGATTTACAAGGCAACCACGCCACAAGAATTTTCATCTTGCCTCTCTTTTCAAGTAGTGCCAGGCCAGTCATACCGGAGGTGAATTTGTGAATACTCTTCAAGTTTTCCAGCTCTTTTTTAAAGGCAGACAGTGTACCACACTGCCTAATTTGGAGATAGAGTTTGTTCTGGAGAAGGGGATTGGTGCTGCATATCAAATCTATCCCTCTTCCTTACTTATTTGTTGCAGTAGAGTTAGGTCTCTGGTTCTTGTGCTTGCTGGACTGTTTGCTTTACAGAGGTATAAGAGCTCTTGAACTACTGAATCCCCTATAGCCCCACAAGCAAGGCACAAATTGCACCTAACGGGTCTATATCAAAATAAGTACAAGGACAAAGCCTACAGTCTTTTCTTGTCATTAGTCCTTTTAAGCTCCTGAACGTTTTAGTTACAAACCTTGCTTGATATTCTTAATAAGGAACATCCCAATGGGGGTATTATGCTAAATGAGGGGTCTAATCAGTGCAGAGTGCAAGGAGGTAAGAACTTCTTTAGATCTGGAAGAATATACCTTTAGTTGTGAGCTGTGCAAGGTAAAATGATTTCCTAACCACTCTAGCAATGTGATGGTCAAACAGAAGGGAGCTGTTCAACCCTGTACAGTGCCCTCTCACAGCATTTTGATTTTGAAATTATGTGTTATCTGTGCTGTAATGATCTGGGGAGTCCTTATCAAATGTTACAATGTTGCTCTTTTTGACATTGAGATTTACCACATTTTTAGTACACCAGCCATTAACAAGTATCGACTTCTGCTGGTGTACATGTATGTAAGAGGAGGACTTGATGATAGCTTGTAGCTTACAATCATTTGTTGGTCAGAATTGTTAAGATAATTTGAAACCTAAGAAGATACTGCACTAACAACAGGATGTCAGCTGATTTGTGGTATCTTGTTTGAGAAAAGGTATAACCATAGCTATTTTCTAAATGCTAAGAAAGTTAACAGCATTTAAGGTTAAATTAATGATATCCTAAAGTTGGAGTTTAATGAATATGTTACAGGTTTTAATAAATTTACACCAAGCTTACAATCATCAACTATTACACTGCACTTACAATCATCAACTATTACACCAAGTTTACAATCATCAGCTGTTACACTGAGCTTACAATCAACAACTATTACACTGAGCTTACAATCATCAACTATTACTGCAAGCTTAGAATCATCTGCAAACTTGGTCAGACAGAGATCCTCATTGTCAGTGTTTATGTCAAAGAAAAAAAATGCCCCAAAGGAGGGTACCTATGAAGGAACCATGTGAAACACTGCTCATCACATTTTCCCTAGTAGAGGAGACATCATCAACCTTGGCAATATTTGTTCTGCCCTCAAACTAGTTTGTAATCCATCTTACCACATAGGGATCATTGGTTAAGGACATTCATTTAACAATCTCATCATGTGATATGGTGTCAAATGCTTTTTCCAGATTCAAGTTTGCAGTATGAAAATTGTGGCCACTGTCCACTGCCTATTAATAGGTTGAAAATCTTTTCATGAGTACATACAGGTTGACTTTTTAAGAGAAAATACATATGCAATAATGTTAGGATCAGAGATAATTTGGTTATTAAACTCAGTAACATGGTTTTTATTTATGATAGCATACAACATAAGAAATATGTGTGTGTGTGTGTATGCATATGCATATATATATATATATATATATATATATATATATATATACACACATGCACACACACACACACACACACACACACACACACACACACACACACACACACACACACACACACACACACACATACACACATACACACACACACACACACACACACACACACACACACACACACACACACACACACACACACACACACACACACACACATACACACATACACACACACACACACACACACACACACATATATATATATATATATATATATATATATATATATATATATATATAAACATTTCATAGGTTCATAGGTGTGTACTAGGCTAATGGCCCTGGAGCCTTTACAAGCCTAGCCCATAGGATTACCCTGGCATTGTGCCACCTGACCTTAGTTCCCAGTGCCTCTGTCGAGTAAAGCCACTGGAGTGATCCCTGGAGTAAATTTTCTATTTCCCATTCACTCATCAAGATTTCTCTTGAAGAGGGCCAGTGAGGTGTTCTGCTTGACACTTATGTGAAGTCTATTCCATAGCATGGGTAGTCTCTGGGTTATGAACCTGTCCCCCCAGCATGTTCTGTTGATTGTGGTAATGAGGATGAGGTCTCTGGAGCATGTGGTATGGAGGGATTGGGATTTCTTTAGATGTAGCATTTCAAACAGAGCTGGGTCAGACATGGCTTTGTATGTCAAGCATCGAGACAGAGAATAGTTAGAGTTTTTCTAGTCTGTCCATATAGGACACATGTTTAAGGCTCAGATCCTCTTTGTGAGGTACTTTTGCAGCCTCTCCAGTTGTTGCAGATGTTTAGTGAGGTACATGCCAAATGGTGCATCGTAATCAATGGTTGTCCTAATGAGGGAAGAGTAGAGGGAGACAATGACCTCTTTCTTCTTGGATGCAAAACCCTTAGTAATGAGATGTGCCACATAGAAGGACTTTCTGACCACAGTGGCAATGTCATGGTCAAAAGAGAGGTTGCTGTCATCCTGTGTTCCCAGAACATTTCATACATAATAACATGAAATGACAGAATTTTTGAAAATTGGGTATTAAACTCCTCAGTTAATTCATCACAGCCTAGTGGCACCTACAATTTTTTTTCAGTTCCATTCTACTAATGACTCTAGGTATGAAATATTGCTTGTTTATGCTTGCATTAATAATTCAAAAACCATGCTACATATAAAGTATTAAAATATTTTATCATAAAGCTTTCATAAAGGCTTTACATCAGCTCTGTGATTACATTACTTTAAGCATTAATTTTTCAATAACCTATGTTAAAACCAGATCAAGAGTTTCACTGGATTGTGAATGACAATTTAATATTTAATGAACAAGATAAAACTGTCTGTTCTGTTTCCAAATGACAACTTTCTGTTGAATTCACCATAGTCTATTTATACCTCTTTCATCTGTATGTTTACTTACCCCTCATTTCACTAAGAGACTCACATTAAATATTGTTTTGACACACTGCAATTAAACGTCATTGACTGTATAACTTTAGTAGGAATCTTGCCTCATCTTCACTTTTGTTTCACCCATAAGACCGAGAAGGCATGTCATTATCTCAAGTATTCTTTCAGGCCTTCCCAGGAGGTGTTCATGCCTATGAACTCAACCCAACACAGTTAACCCAATTAAAAAGTTAAGTCCATCTTTTAGAAAAGAACCATGAATTTGACCACCCCCTGTCTTGTCCCCTTGCTCCATTCTATCACATTGGTTAAGTCTAATTGTTCCATAACCAACTACTTCCATTCTTTACTCGTACAAAACATATTAATTTAAATTGTACCATGAACAATATGGCAGATTCTTATCATCCTTGATGCATACCTCTCAACTGTACATATTTTTGCAGAATGTCCAGATTTTTACCTCATATTTTTGTTCTTTTTCTCATAAAATTGTGATTTTTCTGGCAAATTATTGAGAAATCATTGTGGGGTGAAGTTAGAAAATAATGACAGATATTTGAGTATTAGACTTCATAGCCTTCAGCAAATTCATGAAGATGCAAAACCTGTTATTCTATCAACTTTCTAAGTTTATAAGAGCAATATTTTAAAAAGTTTCCCTATTTTTGGGCCTTTGCCCCCATAATTTATGGCTTTGTCCAGATTTCTTGAGCTAAGAGGTTAAGAGGTATGCTAGTAAGTATAAAGCAACTCAGTAAAACAGGTGTGAATAAATTAGAATATTCAGACCTCATCTCGGTCCATGTTGTCTCACACTGACATTTGTCTGATTTAAACAATATATATTTTCATTTATATTAACTGTGCAGCTAAATACAGGATCACCAATAGGTTACCTTGATTTGGCCCCACCATTTTAAATCACACTTTTTATATCAGAAAGTTTTTTTTCTATTTATAGACTTATCAATATGGAGGCAATATCATTTGTAAATTGTCTTTTCTTAATCCTTACATATTGATATTCAGAATCCAACTCTGCCATAATAACAGTTGCCTCTAAATTAGGCATTGTTTTATACTGGACATACTTAAACAACTTTGCTATCATGTAATGTACCTGCCAGCCTTCATATTCATTATTATCATCTTCCTGTATCACTCTTTAACCATATGCACTTATTAATGTGCCACTGATCCAGTTGGCACGCTGGACCTCACTTTCATTGTGCCATGGGGTCTCCTGCCCACTCTTGGACTCACCCATCTGTTAGAATCCTTGGTTCGTGGCTTGGAATCCAGAATATACTACTCAGGAGGAGGACAGATTAGGAATGGGGTGTGAATTGTGGTAAGGGAGAGGCTTCACAAGTCAGTTAGGGATATATTAGAATTAGCGAAAGACTTATGCCAAGCAGACTTCAGCTTACTGATAGGGTAGTATTCATAATCAGGGTTGTGACCTTGGAGAAAAGAGTGTATTCAGACAGCAGTTGCAGGACCTACTAGATAAAGCAGAACAACATGAACTGGTGTTGATAATGGGTGACTTGAATGCACATATTGGGACAGACAGAATAGGATATGAGGACTGCCTGGGTCCACATGGCTGGGACAACAGGAATAAAGAAGGACAGGCCATCCTAGACTTCTATCTGGCAAATGGTTTGATAGTAGCCAACACATGGTTCAGAAAGAGAAACAATCGTAAGATCACCTACAAGAGTGGTCAACATGCAGCACAGGTAGACTTCCTCCTAGTAAGGAAAGAGCACTAGGATACAATCGGAGATTGCAAAGTCATTCTCAGCAAAACTGTTGCCCTACAGCATAAACCACTAGTTGCCACAATCGTCTTGAAGCAGTGGTCAGAGAAAGCTCTAAGGTCAACAGATATCAGGCTGAAGACCTAGAAGTTATCTGGAGAGAAAGCACTACAGTTCAAGGAATTACTCAGGGCTCTGGCACCTCATGAAGTACAGAAAATAGATTAAGTTTAAGAAGAATGGCAGCACCTCAAAGCAGCATGTGAGAGGAAGCAGCAGAGACAGGTATGGAATTAAGATACCTAAGGAAACCTGGTAGAGGTCATCAAAAGAAAGAATGAGTGCAGGAAAAAGTGGGAGATAGAAAAGACAGACTAGGCTAGGAATTAATACTGGTTGGCTAACAAAGAGGCTAAGAAAAGAGTTGCATTATCAAAGAACAATACATCAGAGGCACTCTACCATCTTCTGGATAATGAGTCAATAGTAGCACAAAGAAACTATATCAGATTGTAAGGCAAAGACAGAAAGATAAAGAAGACAGTCAGACACCCTTCATAAGAGATGCCAGCAAAAAACCTGCTCACCAGTCCTCAGAACACCAAAGGCAGATGCAAAGAGTACTTCCAGCAGCTTCTGAATGAAGAAAACACCACAACAGCTGTACTGCCTCAGACACAGCTTACAGTGAGATAAGAGGAGGAGGAGCCCACCCTAGAAGAAGTAAGAACAGCACTAAGGAAAATCAAGTCAGAGAAAGCAGCAAGCTCTGATGAGGTCACAACAGATTTGATAAAGATGCAGAGATAGCAGAGAAATGGTTCCTGAGGGCACTTATAGCAGTGTGGAGAGAAAGGTGCATCCCAGATGACTGGAGAATAAGCATACTAGTACCAGTGTTCAAGACTGGACTTTCACAACTGTCGGCACTTCAGAGATATCAAACTCCTTTACATTATATGAAAGTTCTGGAAAGGATGACTAATAAATGGATATGCAGTGTAGGAGAAAATAAGGTGGGAGATGAGCAGCTTGGATTCAGATCAGGATACAGCACAACCAACCTGATGTTTGCAGTAAGACAGATAGTTGAGAAGAAGCTAGCGACGAGGAAAGAGTCCAAGTGGACATTGCCAGACTTGGAGAAAGCATATGACAAGGTCCCAAGAAATCTGATATGGGCATTCCTGCAGTGGTTCTAAGTCCCATAAACACTGGTACAATTAGTGCAAGCTGTGTACAAGGACCTAATGACACAAGTATGAGCAGTGTTCACCTTCATAGAGGAGTTCCTAGTGGAAGTGGATGTGCATCAGGATTTAGCTCTGAGCCCACTGCTATTCATACTGGTGATGGACTACATTGGGATATATTAACAAAGTTTTGTATGCAGAAGATTCTAAACCTTCGCATTTGTAAATACTTGTATGACTTCTTGTGAAATGTTTTCAGGACCACTGGGAAATTCACTTTATTTTATTTCTTTTGTACTCCTTAATCACTTTCATGAACTGTGATCTCAGTTACTTTGTAACCTGAGAGCAACTAAATCTATTAGTGTTGCTCTCCCTTTTGCCACCCTTTTCTTTCCTAATTGCCACAGTTGCCAGATAATTTGTTCCTTGTCATACAGTGATGCAACCTGCACATGAATGATTAAAAGTTTACTATAGTTTTGGTCAGCCAAAGTTAACAGCAGTCAGTACAACCTTTTCATTCCCAACAACTTCTTAGTGAGCCGTGTCCAGAGTGCCATCTCTATTTTGAAAAAGTCCAAACAGCCTGTCCCACTCCAACCACATTATCCCCACTAAAACTTAAGCCCTTTTTCTTAGCTTTACTTTCTAAAGTTATCAGTTGATGAGTAATTAATATATATATATATATATATATATATATATATATATATATATATATATATATATAAAGTGCCCAGTTGTCTCTACTGCTTTGCGATGTACTTTATGTGCTTTCTGACTTTGACATCAGCATGACATTATATTGATCATGGAAAAAAATTCCAATAATTACTTCACAAAGCTCAGTCTTTTACCATATTCAATAAGCAACACTGATAAATGCCATGAGTCATGCATGCCACATTATTTCTAATATTCTGTGAATTTCCTTAGTACTGAGCTGTTAAAATGTCTTTCATTCATTAATGCCATTCTGAGTTCAGGCATCAGTCTCCTAAGTTACCTCACTCTCATAATTTGTTTTTTTAAAATCCACATATTCTTCTTTTCTTCTACTACCTTCTTTATGACCAACTAAGCAGGGCATATTTCCTCATGAGTACTTTCAAATTTGAATGAGAAAATTTAAACAATATATTTTACTGTTGTTAAAATGCAGCAACTAAAAGGGATGCTATATGTGAAATACTATGAGAGCACTAAAACTGGAATAGAAAAAATGTAATGTTACTGAATGTTATTTTAACATTTTTTTTATAGAAAACAAACAATACATAAAAAACACTGGCTTATTAGATTATTAGATTCAGCTAGAAAGGAGAAAACAGCAATAGCTGCCTTCCTATACTATCTACTAAATAACAATACATTTATCATGGTAAGATTTTTATGCTATAAACTTAATAAAAATGTAGATGATTTTAAATATTCTGCCAGTCAAAAATTGTGTGTTTTATTCTTGTCACTTACCTTTGAACTTGTTAGATATTTCTTAACAGACTGGTGGAAAATGTGCAGTAAAATTTGTGACATGGTCAGCTACATCTAAGTAATATAATATTTTAGAAGTGCTGATAAATCATAGCTAAGGATTTGGTCTCTCACACTACAGCTTACTTGAATTCCCCTTGAAACACTGTTGGCCAACAAATGTTTTTGTATATATGACCCACCTTTTTAATCTGTTATTTATTAAGATTACTATGGATGTACTAGTCTGTAACGTCAAACAAAATTATCAAAATCAATTTCACAAAACTTCAAAATCGGTCATCCTTCATCAATATTTGCAAATAAAAAGCATTCAGCTTTTGAGGGGCTAATATATTTGGTAAAAAATTCATAAACTGAGTACAGTATAATTCAGAAAATTTGTATTTCTCCATAACTGAGCTTATCCTGGCAATATGTGTAAAATAATACATTTTTGCACCCTTGCAGAACTGATGGCTCCTCTTCCACTACCCAAATGGCACTTTCATTCTATGATTATGAGATCCAGGGATCTCCAGACCAGCCCAAAATTACATGACCAGTTATCACCCATGAGGATAGCCACTTGCAGTGAGAACTGGGTGGTAATAAGTGGGACAGCATATCCTCTCCTTGGGCAGAGCACCCCCCCCCTGCAGTGGCTCTTCCAAGCTCCAGTATAGCTACCGTCTGAATGTTCCCTTTGGTTTACAATGCAGTTGCACACAGAAGTGTGAACTAAGTAGACTGAGGGTCCAGGGTAGATATCTGGTACTCCCACTACGTGTCACCCATATGATGTGCTACAGCTCTGTCCAGAGTTAGAAAAGAAATAGAAACTAAGAGAACTACATCCTTTAAACCTATTTTGCATGGGGGTTTAATGAAGGAAATTCAGGAGGGGAATGAGTTGGCTTCAGAGTCCCATGCACAACACAAAAAAACGGGCTATGATTTTGCCATATAATGGGCAGGCAGGGCAAATTATTAGAATTATTAAGGACACTTGGCAAAGTTCTTTTGATAGTGATACTATAAGTATTATAGGTAACACCCCAACTTTTACATACAGTAGGGGTAGGAGCCTTAAAGAACTGATGGAAGCTGAACCAAATGTTGAGACATACAAGAGCTCCAGAATGAGTAAATGTGGAGTTTGTAGTATATGTAAGTTTATCAACAATGGCCCCATGTGGCGGTTCAAGGCTTCTACAAAACTATTAGGTGTCCTGGATTCTGTAATTGTAATACTAAGATGGTAGTGTACATTGCTACATGTTTGAGCTGTTCTACTTTCTATGTTGGGAAAGCAACAAGAAAGTTAAGGCTCAGAATCCTGGAACACATAAGAGGCATCAGGAACAAAAGAACCAATAATGCTTTGTATATGCACAGTCTGAGTTGCCCTAATTTTAAGAGAGTTCTGTTTTTTTGTAATAGACAGAATTCCATTTAATGACAAGGGAGGTGATTTAAAAGTTTTACTTGAGTTGAGGGAGTGCATCTGGCAGTTGAGGCTGGATGCATTTAGACCTCCAGGCATTAACAATCACATCTCAGTCTCTAGTATTTTAAAGTATAAATCTATATTTGTTTAAAGAATGTTAATTATTATTACTATTTTTATTTATTATTTGTATTTATTATTTTTATATAAATATGTTTATATATAGACTTTTTAAAATGTTTGTGTTTTAAGTTGAACAACATTTTTTCTAGTTAAAAGTAACTGCTTTTCAGTAAGCATAGGAGTGATGTTTTACTGTGACTTTAATTCACAAATTGTTTTCTGATAGGGGCAGATTGCCTAGAGGGGTGTGTTTGCAATTAATAGCTTTAAATGCAACAAAGTTGAAAGGGTTTTTTTTACTCTGATGATGCCTGACTATGTATGTGGGTGAAAGTGCTAAGTTATCTGTTCATATGGATAGTATTATTACGTGTTTTTGCTCGTTTGCTCTATTAAAGTTTGCAGTGTCTGAGGAGCTGAGCCGATTTATTATTTACAAGTTTCTGGAGTTACACTGTATCGGCTGGTCCATTTGGGAGATCTCTGATCTTTTGGTAAGTTACTAGTGAGTACCTCCACATATGTGGGCTCATTTGTCATGTCCTTATTTAGAGTGGGAAGTGCATGTGTGCTGGCACCCTGTTTGACATTTGATTTGTCCTTATGTGAGAGTCTTGCCTCTAGTGTCATAGTGTAACTACATCTCTCACATAAAGCATTTGTTCTTGGAGTAAACGGTTGTCAGTATACATGAGGCAATTACTACATTGCCTCAGGATGCCCATGTCTATCAGCCTGGCCAGAGAGATGATGGGAAACTGCCCATCCATGACAGCAGTCTCTTACTGTATGTTTTATCAGGGAAGACAATGGGTTAATTTGACAGGACTGTGCTGGTAGCACCAGGACTACTACAGGGACTTATACTTCTCCCATTTTTTAATATTTTTGCTATAAAGTGCAGAAATAACAACAAATAGCTTAAGAAACTTCTAAAGTACAGTACCAGTATATAAGTGAACTGCAAAAAAAATGCTTATTTTTGTCTTTTCAGCAGTACATTGCTCCAGGTGAAAATAGATTCTCAGTAAAATGCTACCATAAACAAACTTAAAAGATATGAAATGCTACCACAAACAAACTTAAAGATACAGATACAGCAGTACTTTAAATAGATTATAAAAGTGTAATTATGCAATAAAATGCTTACTTTGTATAACGCTTAATCTCAATTGTACAGAATTTATATAAAAGCATTAAAAACAAGATAAGCTGATTAATAAGCCCTCCAGTCAATAAAACTGCATGCAGAAATCTCAAGTGTTTCCCCAACCTAAACAGATCAGGCTACGTCCTAGTGCACTACATGGAAAACCACTGACTTCTTGATGTAAAGCCACGAGCTTGCTAGAGTGTAAAAATGCACTATTTTATCCAAACAACTAGTTAGATAATGAATTTAGAGCAACTAAATCAGTAGAATAGACAATGAGAGGCAAAATGCACTATTTTGATATAAGCACAAGAAAAGGCAAAAAAAATAATTCAAGATATCAACAGCAGTATAGGAAGGGGGAGTTATTAAGCTCAATTTACAGCAGGGGTGGGCAGTTTAAAATCACCAGCTTTAAAAAGCAGATAAACAAAGGGGAGGGCAGGTAGGAAAAACTGGCAGAAAATTGTCAGCAGTGATTTAGGGAGGATTAGAAATGGCAAGGAGTTATTAATAAAATTACACTATGATTGTTAATGTAGGATGTCCCACGGTAGAAAAGCCTTGATTATTTTATGCTTTTTAAGCTGATTTTTCATACAAGGTCTAGAATGCAAGGGTGTGTATAGGCAGTAAGAGGTGTGACATCCCACACCACATTGGTGTTAAATAAGTTTATACGTTGCATTATAATGCTCATATCAAACTACCATCGAGGAACACCAGCTCACTAATATCTGTATTCAATGCCAAATGACCTACCCAGTTATTTAAATTTGACTTAAATTTGAGAATGTCTTGTGACTGCCTCACTGAAATAAGTAGTTCATTCCAAAGTAAAGCAGTTCTTATGGGTAAGAAAGATGCTGTGTAAAGTAGTAATGTACTTTAGCAAATTAAATCTGTATTTTTTGTTTCTAAGAGCTGAATAGGTTTAACATAGTTTAATTCCTAAACATATTTGAAGATATTTTTTGAGAAAGTTTAAAAGCAAATGCAAACATTCCACCCTTATATCTGAAGCGTATTGTATATAGCTTAACGAGTCTGCATTTTGTATGCTTTAACATTAGGTTACATGATATTTCTTGTCAACTTTCTCTGAATAGATTCCAACTGTTTTATTTGCTTTCTGGTGTAGATGTAGAAGATAGTACTGTATTCTAAAATGGGTGGTATGTATCTTTTAATCAATGCAGTTAAAACTTCAACATTCTTAATTGTTAAATTTTTGGTCATAAATCCCATTTACCTCTTATCTGTGATAGTAATGTTGCTTGCATGCAGCTCAGAGAAGAAACTACTAGTTAGAGTAATACCTAAATCTTTATATTGGGGTACCCTTTGAGGCACTTTATCAGCAAACCTGAAATACATAATATTACATTTGTCTTGACTAAAGTGTAATCCAGTGTTATTCACCCAAGATAAGATTTGTTCCATATAAGAATTAATCAGCACATGAGCATCGTTATTAGTGATAATAAATCCTAGTTTACTATCATCAAAATACTTGCTTATCCAGTCTTTGCTATTGGCAGGAGTAATTAAAAACACTAAGTTGGAAATTACTGGACTCAAGACAGATCCCCTGAGGAAAACCAATATTTATCATTCTATGCCAGTTAGCTGCAGCCCCTCTGATTCTACCTTTTACCTCCACATTCAGACTTCCCTTTTTCTCAGCCACCCCTCCTAGATACTTGAAGCTATGAATCTGTTCCACTATTTTCCCTTCTGTCTCTCTTTTCAGCTTCTTCTGATTTCCCCATTTGTTGCCATTAAAACTGTCTTATCTGTACTCATTTTCATCCCATTTTGCCTTCAGTTTTGCATTCCATTCTCCTATGCTTTGCTGAAATTCTAGCTAAAAGTCTGCTTGTAATGCCACATCATCCACATATAGTAACTCTGTTGATCTGTCCCCTCCAACCTTTTTGCTAATGCATTTCATCATCAGTATGGATAGCAGTGGGGTCAGAGCTGAAACCTGATGCACACCCACTCCCACTAGGAACTCCTCTGTGAAACTGAACACTGTGCTTGAGGCATTAAGCCTTGTACATAGCCTGTATTAATTCTGCCAATGCTTCTGGGACCTCGAACCACCACAGGGCTGCAAAATCAATTTTCTTGGGATCTTGCCAAATGATTTCTCCAAGTCTAGGAATACCCAGTTGGACTCTTTCCTTATCCCTACCTTCGTCTCAACTATCTGTCTCACTGCAAACATTGGGCCAGTTGTGCTGCATCCTGATCTGAATCTAAACTGCTGTTCTCCCTTCTTACTTTCTATGGCTCTGCATATTCATTCATCAATCACCCTCTTCAGAACTTTCATGCAGTGTACCAGGATTTTGATACCTATGTACTGGTTACACTTGTGGATGCCCCCTTTGTTCTTGTACACTGGCACTAGTATGCTTATTCTTCTGTAATCTGGAATATGCCTCTCTCTCCATACTGCTACAAGTAACCTCAGGAGCCATTTCTCCCCTGTCTCACTCAACATCTTGATTATACTGCTGTGACCTCAGCTGAGCCTGCTGTTTTCCCTGACTTTATTTCCCTTAGTGTTGTTCTTACTTCTGCTAGGATGGGTTCCTCTTCTTCTTCTTTCATCATATGCTGTTTCTGGGGCTGTACACCTTCTATGGAGATTTCTTTATTCAAATGAAAATACTCCTTCAAGGTGCCTTTGATTACTCATGGGCTTGTCAGCAAGCTGTTGCTGGCATCCCTTATGAATGGTGTCTTACTATCTTTTTTATCTTTCTATCTTTGCCTTACAAGCTGAGATAGTTTCTTTGTGCCATCTACCAAGGCACTTTCCAGAAGCTTGTAGACTGCCTCTGATGGCTTGTTCATATCTATTGCAAATCCACCCTTAGCCCTTTTGTTAGCCAACCAGGATTCCATCCTTGCCTGGTCCATCTTTTCTATCTCCCACTTTTCCCTGCAGTTCTTCTTTCTTATGATGACTTCCTGGACTTCTGCATTCCACCACCAGGTTTCCTTATGTATCTAGCTTCTATACCTGGTTCAGCCAAATATCTGTTCTGTAGTCCTCACAAATGCTGTTTAAAGGTACTGCCATTCTTCTTCAACTCCACCTATTTCCTTCTTCCTGGGGCGCTAGAGCCCTGAGTAATTCCTTGAAATCTTGTGCTTTCTTTCCAGTCAACTTTCAAATCTTCTACCTAGTCTCTGTTGACCTTAGAGCCTTTTCTGACCACTGCTTGCAGCTGATTGTGCCAGTCAGTGATTTATTGTCTGGGCTGGCTGTTTCACTGAGCATGACTTTGCAATGGCTGATTTCACCCCAGTGTCTTTTCCTTATTATGAGGAAGTCTACCTGAGTTGCATGTTGGCAACTATTGTGTGTTGCATGTTGGCCACTATTGTATGTGACTTTGTGACTCTCTCTTACTGAACCATGATCTGGCCACCATCAAGCCATTTGCTAGACAGAAATCCAGAATGCTCTCTTTTTCTTCACTGCAGTTGCCCCACCCATGTGGACCAAGGTAGTCCTCATATCCTGTTCTGTCTGTCCCAATACATGCATTCACCCATTATCAACACCAATTCATATTGTCCTGCTTGATCTAGAAGGTCATGCTACTGCTGTCTAAATGCATTCTTTTCCTCACTATCACAATCCTGCTGCGGGGCTTATGCTGAGATTATGAATACTGCACTGTCATTTCTCTGGACTCTGATTGCCATGAGTCTGCCACTAATTCTGCTATACCTCACTGTCTTTGAAGCCTGTCCCTTACCCACAATTCCCACATGTTTTCTAGATTGTCCTCCTCCTGTGTAGTAGGTCTCTAGATCCAAAGTGGCTTTGTTATGCTGCCCTTCATCTTGTCTCCTGGATATACAGGATGTCCATCCTCCTCCTTATAATCATGTCATCCACTTCCAAACTGCGTCCTGCCAGTGAATCTACACTGAGTGTACCAAATCTTAGGTCATGCTTGACAGCTTGTCTGGATTTATGTCCAGTTTTTGCTCAACATAGCTACTCCAGGTAACCCAAACTGGGCAACTGGGCACCAGCCAGCCAGTGGCTTATTGGCCCAGGGAATCTTGGCTTTATGGCAGGAACAAACTGGCCATTACAGCACATATGCCCCTTCTGCCATTAACATGGATCCCTGGCATAGGTCACAGGCCATGTCCTCAACCCACTTATATCCATGCCAATTTGGCAACATTAGACAACACAGCTGAATCACCTAGAGCAAATTTTTACACCATTGAGTGGCTAGCTCTGACATTGTTTTCTCCTATTTTGAGTTTATTGTGCAACAAAGCTGATGTTCAAAACAGATGGTCTGTAGAATTCTTCCTCTCATAGGGAACCATCTAGAGTCTGTGCTGCTGCCTGCAGTTCTATTCATGGTTTGTTCTTGAGATGGAAACACTCAGCATGTTTTGGAAGGTGGGAAGAAGCCCATAAAGATGCTAGGAGAACATTAAAATTCCATACAGACATAGAATGGAAGTCAGGATCAAACCTTGTACTTTGTACATGGAAGGCAACGACCTTAACCATTATGACAACTGTTCCCTATTAGACATATGTATTTCATTAGAAAATATTTTTTAGTGTGTGTGTGTGTGTTTGTGTGTGTGTGTGTGTGTGTGTGTGTGTGTGTGTGTGTGTGTGTGTGTGTGTGTGTGTGTGTGTGTGTGTGTGTGTGTGTGTGTGTGTGTGTGTGTGTGTGTTTGTGTGTGTGTGTGCTGAAGAATTTTCATAGTTTAACTTTTTCTATAACGTTTATAGTTTTTGAGATGTGTACATTTCTTTACAGGTAGGTTACAAACCTACCCATCCAAAAGCAAGGCAAAGCAGCTCCATGGCAACAGCTTGTCACAAATCCAAATCTTTATTAAGTGCAAAGATTAAAATATCATAACATAAACGCTTTCATCTGCCTCTAAAGACTTCATCAGATACAAATAGATAAAATCAAATGAAAGCACTTCTATTACGATTTGTTAATCTTTGCACTTAATAAAGATTTGGATTTGTGACAAGCTGTTGCCATAGATCTGCTTTACCTTGCTTTTGGATGGGTAGGTTTCTTCCAGAGTTTTCCTAGTGTGCAGTGTGTTCAGGTTACAAACCTGAATTTTCCAGAATTTACTTTGGGTGAAAAATAAGAAATCTAAAGGTTTCAGGTGATATGAAAATCCACCTGAGCTAGATGTTAATGAGTTAATACAGACACATGCACACATGCATAATATATGTGTGTGTGTGTGTGTGTGTGTGTGTGTGTGTGTGTGTGTGTGTGTGTGTGTGTGTGTGTGTGTATATATATATATATATATATATATATATATATATATATATATATATATATATATGTATATATCTTCCTTATTCCCCTTATAAATTCAATACATCCTGTAAAATCTAAAGGCATTCACAAGTGAAATGAGATTGATAATCCCAATGTGCCCTAGGTCTGTCACAAGGTCACCTCTTACTGGGTCATCCTCGGTATATCTCCTTTGGGAGGGTATGCAGTGAGGCATCAGCCTCTCTCCTATGAGTTGCAGCCTGCTCCTAGAGTGCCCCAAGGGACAACCACTGCTATCCACGGAGCTAAAAAGGAAATACAAAAGTAGATTGCCAGGTCTTTCATCCATATCACACATGCACAAACTCATACCTATGACAACTTGGCATCCCCTGCACGACCTTGGAATGTGAGAGGAAACTGGAGCACTCAACAAACACCCACATGAGTACAGGTAGGACATTCAGACTCAGCACTGAAGACACCCTAGCCAAGAGCCAATCCAGAAAACCTCTTGCTGTGAGGTAAGGTACAAAAATCATCTCAAATGATTTCTCTTGACCCAGACAATCAGTGGCTGTTCTCCAAGATAATTCTACACTGCCAAAATCCTCCTGCTGTAATGGATAGTGAGCTGTTGCAACTATCTGAGATCTCATCCTTTCACTCAGTATCCAAGGGTCATGACCACAAGATGGGATGGGACTACAGACTGTCCAGTAAACTGACAGCTTTTTTCTATGACTCAGTTGTTGTTTCACATATACAGGCCAGTAAAATGTCTTCAATACTGCTAGCATGGTGCCACCCCCCCCTCCGACCAGTATCCCAGTCCCCTCCAAATTTACTCATGAGCAAAACCCCAGATACTTAGAATTTTTTGTCTGCAGCAGCTGCTCCCCTAAACTTGCAAAGAGTAGTCCACACATTTTCAGGTGAGAACCATAAAAACTGATTTTTTTTTATCCTGAATTTCATCTAAACCTCTTCACACTTCGGAATAAACTGCTTCACACACCTATCATCCTCTTAGCACAAGACATCTGGACAAAGCCTGACATAATGGGGTACAAAAACTGAAAAATAGGGACACATTTTAAATATTGCTCGTATAAACTTAGAAAGTTGCTAGAATAACAGGATTTGTGTTAGTATGCATTTTCTGAAGGATATGAAGTCTTAAACTCAAATGCATGTCATTATTTCATTACTTTAATCTTTAGATCATCCAGTGATTTGTCAATAAAACACAATTTTTATGAGGAACAGATCAAAAATATGAGGCAAAAATCTGGACATTCCGCGAAAATCTGTAGAGTTGAGAGGTATGGCTTCAGTGCAAGCTGGATGTAACAGTCACAGGATTCTGAATGGACAACATCATCTGCAAAACAGGAAACAACAAAGATCACCAAACTGGACGCAGACCAGAGCCTGACTGCAGCTTTTTATCCTGACCTTGGAAACCATAAATACAATGATGGCAAGGACATACGTATGCCTACCTTGAACATACTCAAATTAATGCTGAGAATGACGATAACATTCCTTCCCCAAAAACAGGAACTGAATAACAATCAGCATCATCACAAGCTACTGCAGTTGTGTAGCACTTCCAACATTTTCATGGTAAATGGTCATATGCCTTCTCGAGTTTTTGAAAACATAGAGACAGTGCTGACAAATTTCTGTTTCCACTTCAAAATCTATTTTAGGGAAAAAGAGCGAACACAAACATCCACTGTTCCACAGCCAAAAACTGCAAGAAAAACTCAGCCATACTACAGTTTTCACTGTCCTATACCTTAAACCTTAAGCCTTCATTACAGGAGGTTTAAGGTATCATACACTAAAAATTCTAGCTTGCCTAAGTTTTTCTTGTAGTTTTTACTGAATCATTTGTCTGAGTGTCATTTTTACCATTTGGTTTGGATCTTAGTTGGGATATTTTTCTGGCACCTTAATTTTTATGGGCATCAGCTGGGTTTAAAGACCCTTTGTTTCTGAGGTAAAATCAAACTATTCACTTATGCTGTGCTGCTAATGTTATTAAAAAAGTTCAAATCATGCATGTCCATAGCTAGTGAGGTTTGGCTTTATTGGCCTAAATGTAACCATAAATACTTAAAAAGTAAAAAATAAAGTCATGGACATTCAGAAGCCATGTAGCTGAAACAGTTGATGGCCTTAAGGAGTCATGTGCATATATCCCATGTGCCAGGTCTATATCACATAGTTGAAGTGTCAGAACTTCGACTATGTAAACATTGAACCAAAAGTTCGAAAACTGAATACTCTGAACACTCAGAACAGCGATTTTTTTTTCCCCAGGGAAAAAAAAAATGCTGTTCTGGTACAAAACGCAGAAACACACGAACACTAAATACTGTTTCTAAAGTGGGGGGCTTTGCCCCCCACACCTCCATATGTGGGGGGCTGTGCCCCCCTACTTAAATATACCAACTACGAGATCGCACCAGAGTGGAGGAAATAGCAAAGCTGTGGAAATGGCCCACCAAATTCTTTCCCTGGGAAAGAATTCAATGTTACGCAGCTTCGTTATTTTCAGACTTCGAACTTCCCAGTTCGATGTTTCAACGTTCGGACTTGTGAGCGTTCAGACTTCTGATATACACCCCATGTGCCTCCATTACAAGAGATTTAAGGTCTCACACAGTGAAAACCTGAGCTTGTCTGAGTTTTTCTTGCAGTTTTTACTGAGTGTTTGATGTGTGTCCTTTTTACCAACTGTTTCATAGGCAGGATGGAGTCCATAATATGCCACCTTAGCCTCAACTATTTAGTGAGGTCTTCTAGCACTGTGACACTGCTGTTGTCTGACAGGAAAAGGAACGTGATCTCTGTGTAACTGGAATACAATCTCCAGTTTCTGTTTTGAACACTAAAAGCACTGCCTCAGTTTGCCAGTTCAAAACTACTTTCACAATCTTCTATTAAACATGCAGGACACTGAGAATGACATCACAGTTTATGTCTAACACTGTCAGCATTTCTGAATGGATTTTACCCATTCCAGCAGTCTTGCCACAGAGCAAAAATGTAATCAACAGATTGAAAACATGGGCCCAGTTCTGTCACCTGTTTCCTGTTATTTTCATTCTTGCATGCTAAAGAATTGCCAAAAAATAAATATCTGGGTATACTGCCACTGTCATTGCTGACTTCTATAAGGTCATGATGTGGGGACTCCTTCACCAGATTCTATTGTATATTATTGCATGTTTTAAAAAATACTAACCCTTTTTCACATGACTGCTTCTCGTTAACAGTAGACTCCCTCTTATCCGGCCTCTCTTTAACCATCCTCCTTTTTAACCAGGCACCAAATTTCTGCCACAGCCCTAGCAAAAGACAAAACAGAAGAATAACATTTCCGCCTCTTCTGTGCTAAATACTGACAGACATTTGAGTTTAGAGTTCATATTCATTGGTGGTGCAGTGGTTAGCATTGTCGCCTCACAGCAAAAGGTTATCTGATTTGATCCTCAGCTGGAGTGCCTTCTGTGCGGAGTCTACATGTCCTCCCTGTGGTCGCGTGGGTTTCCTCCGGGTGCTCTGGTTTCCTCCCACATCCCAAAGACATGCAGTAGGTGAATTGGACACTCTGAATTGGCCCTAGGTGTGAGTGCGTGTGTGTGCCTTCTGTGGAAGGTTGGGCGCCGGGCTGGCAACTCTACACTGTAAAACTTCACTGCCAATCATGAGCGGACAGGTGATCCGCTGTGGCGACCCCTAACCGGGAAAAGCCGAAAGAAGAAGAATTAGATTCATTAAAAAAATGCATACCAACACAAATCCTGTTATTCTAGCTGACTTATAACCCATAATATTATTTTGTATGTTTTTGTCTGATTAACCAGCCATTTGTTTATCTAGCCTAAGGTACTGTCCCAATGAGACCTTATAAGAGGGAGTCTACTGTATAAACAAAATGACCAGAGCTGTAGTCAGCACAATCTCTTTGTTATTTTAATGGTTATGATGCAATTTTTTTTTTTTTAATTAGAGTATTACTTAAAGTTTGCCTGACAAAAAAAGGAATAGTAAATATATATGTTTACTTTTAAGCCACAGAAGATAATATATTTTGATGAGTTATATTGTTTGTGCTCAGAAATAAAGACTCCTAGACTAGCACCTCTGGCGACTGAGAAGGCCATAAATAATGAATATAAAAAGAGTTCAGTCTGGTTAGTAAGCATCCCCTGTCTCTGCAATGTTGAATGATTTATGCAGTTTGCTGGAAACACAGACTGATCATTTATTTTCTGCACTCATCTTGAAGCTGAACTGCTACATTTCTTTATTTCTTTATTTATTTTTAGTGCTGCAAAACAGTTCATCAATTTTTTTTTTTTTTTTTGCTATATCCCATTACTGATTCAAGATACTGCCCACACACGTGCACTGTACAACAAAAAAGGAGAAAAAATGCATTTGTAGCTATATTACTATGCTAATACTGACATCAGTCCTTACACAAAAACAGTTTCTACAGGTATTTTTTTGGCTGCTGTACAATATGGTAAAACTGATGCAGAAGAGTTGTTTGTGAATTGCTTTAAAATAATTACTAGCATCTGTTTCCTGAAAATATTTATCAGGCTATCTTTACACCAAGCTTTTTTTCACAGGATGCGAAGACCTGACATAGAAAAGTCATTATGTCAATATGGGTCATTCATGTTACTGAAAACTCACTGGTAAAAGTAAATAAATAATGTCCATCTGGGCTTGTGTGCATCAAGACATTGCCTGAGGAGTAATGTATCAGTACTTTTGAAGAAGCTTCCAGCTTTTCTGCGTCCTCATTAATGAGCTGGGACTGTGCCATAATCACTGAACCCCTGCAGTCTACAAACTTTAGGGATTCAGTGTCCTTTACTTGTACGACCTGGCAAGAACTAGAGAGAGCTTTCTATGCCTATAGATACTAATGTAGAAAAAGTCATGTTGAATCTAATTCCCTTAGCCAGACTCACTTATGGAAGGCACAGTCATGGCTAACGTGTGCTTTGAAGGTATTACGAATACTGGCACGGCTGCATTTATTTCTCGGGTAATGAAATGATGACTTGCGGCTGCTAAAATATAATGTGATTGTAACTGTGCTGGCCTGCTGATTGCAGTGGGAATATCAGGAAAGGAGAATCAGTGGTTCAGATACAAAATGAGCAGCCGTACAAACGTCATGCAAGTGTGTGCAATAAAAAGAGCAGTTTAAGTCTCAATGTATTTTACAGATGTCAGAAGGATGCAGAATAAAAGGACAAGGACTATTTTCAATGTCAGTGTAGCCTTGTGTGAAAAAAACATTGCATTTGATGTGTTTCGTCATACAGCAAAATTAATATGCACCATGTTTGGCTCCAAAACAAGAGACAAGACATAGCTTAAAATCTGCCTTACACTTTTAACATCTTTCGTTTGAAAGACAGAGCAGTTGCAATGTGTTTTTTTTTAATATTTCCTGTGTCATTCAAGATTTGTTTACAGAACTACTGACAGATTAGAAACTAGATGGGAACTGTCCGTTATGGGTTTTAAAAAGTTACAGTAGAACACTTAACACAACTAGGAGAGCTGTTGTCCATCCACCCAACCATCCACCCATTTTCTGATGACCTGTTTTATCCTTTAGCCTTTCCTTGCAACCAATACATGCAAGTCTGTAAAACCCATTCTGGGAAAGCCACTGCTCTGTTCCAGGACATAGGCAATTATACACACACACACACACACACACACACACACACACACACACACACACACACACACACACATATGCATGCATGCACACACACACATGTATACATACACTGAAGTGTGTGCATACACCAACACGCTTACACACACACACACACACACACACACACACAAATGCATGCTCTCACACACACACACACACACACACACACACACACACACATACAAACACACACTTGCATACACAAACACACACACACACACTTATACGCATGCTCACGCATACACACCAACGCATGCTCACACACATGCATGCTCACACACAAACACATGCTCACACACATACAGACACACACACACACACACAGACACACACAGAAACACATGTTCACACACACACAAACACATGCTCACACACACACACACACACACACACACACACACACACACACACACACACACACATGCACACACACACCCTTTGTCTCACTTACACACTACACACACACATATGGTCAGTTTGGAAAATGCCAATTCACCTACCCATGTTTTGGCAGGTAAGAAGAAAAAGAACAATTGTGTATGTTAAACTTACCATAACAGTAGGTGTTCTTATGACCACTGCTGCAGTAGCCTTAGCTATATGGGTTATATCCTGTCAAAGATAAAACAGCTGGCCAGCTTCCAAAGCTTTGGGGCACCTTCCATGTGCCCAAACTAACAGGCAGCTCAAGCTGAGCTGACTAAAACACAAATTCAGGCATGAAACCCTTCAGAGCTTTCCTACCAGCAGAGAAAGGAAGGCTCAGTCCTGAAATTGCAATGCTTGGAGCAAAAAATAAATGTCCACACCCTGGCATACAAAACACACAAAAAAAATACAAGGGGGTGGAGTAGCTACTGCAGCAGTGATCACCTGAACATCTACTGTTATGGTAAATTTAACTTACATAACCGTACTATGTTGGTCATACTAATCACTACTGCAGTAGCCTTAGCTGTATGAGTAGATTACCTTAGGTGACTACATTTTGGTGGCAGAAGGAAATGAGTCCAGGAGTCCCTAACAAAGCCTGACCTGGACCTAGAGAAGGAATCAAGCTTATAATAGATTGTAAAGGTATGTGCAGAGGACCAAGTCTTAGCTTCTAGAATATTTCTAGAATCTTACCCTTTCCAAAAAGCCATAGATGAAGCCAAGACCCTGGTAGAGTGAGCCTTGACTTGCCTGGAATAGTTTTGCTATGGTGGGTTATAGGCTTAGACAACCATTTAGAAACAGTCTGTTTTAAAGCAGGTTGTCCCTTCTTCTTACCTTCACAAGAAATGAATGATTGATCTGAAATTTTAAAAGATTTAGTTCTGTCATGATAGTACCTGAGTTGTCTGTGGACATCCAAAGTATGGAGTATCCTTTCTCCCTAATTTTTAGGTTCACAAAAGAAAATGCGGAGTTGGATAGTTTGGCTTAAAGTAAACTCAGATACAACTTTAGGCATAAAAGAAGGATTAGTTCTCAAAGAAACCCTGTTCCTATGGAAAATGAGATAGGTTTGACTCACCATAAGAGCTTGCAACTCAGATACCCTTCTTGCAGTGGTCAGAGCAATTAAGTAAACTGTTTCCCATGTTAATTGACTCAAGTCAGTCAGATTAGCGAGTTTAAATGGAGCAAGTGTTAGCTTCTCTAACAGAAAATTAAGATCCCTCCAGTTTTCTTGGAGGCCTCTTATGCAAAACCCCTTTCAAGAATATTTTGATATGAGAATGCATTGAAAGAGGAGTATCCATGGGCAGACATACTGAAATGGAAGATAAATTATCCTTGATAGACGAATAAATAAGGACCTTATGATGGTAACTCACACAAACACTGTAGGATCAGAGAACAACTCACCCTGAACGGATGCTCTTTATGTTGTTGACACTAACTAGAAAACCTTTCATATTTGCAAAAATATGATATCCTGGTAGCAAACTTTATTGCCTCCATTAGTATCTGCTACACATACTCAATAAACTGGTGCCTAAAAGGAATTAAGACCCTATCATTCAGGCAGTGATTTGAAATTGATTGATGTCAGGGTGTATCAAACACTCCTGTCCTTGTTTGAGTAAATCCAGTCTGTGAGGAAGCTTGTTGTAATTATCACTGGTCATTTCCAAAAGAAGGGAGCATGATGTTAGCCAGGGGGAATCAACACAATGATCTTGGGGGATTCCTTCTGAGTCTTTAGAAGTACCCTGGAAATTAATGGAAAGGGTGGAAAAACATACAGGAGCATTCCTATCTAAAGAAAACAAAAGGCATCTGTCTTCCTGGCCTTCTTTTATGGACTCCTGGATCAGAATCTTGCCAGCTGATTGTTCAGAGAGGAGGCAAAGAAGGAACTCCCCACAGATGGATCAAATCTTGGAAGTCTCTCTAATCCAGTTTCCAATCGCAAGGGTCTGCCATGGTCCTGCTCAGCTTGTCTGCCATGCAGTTTTGTTCTGACAGAATGTTGGATGCCCATAGAGTGAGATTGCTCACAATAAAGAATACATTTATTTATTTATTTATTTATTTACTTACTTACATTTGTTGACCAGGAATGTCCGACTGGACGTAGGTCCATTTTCAGTGGAGGCCCGGGGAGAAAAGCTCCACAGTTAAAATAAACAGACAGTAGTTACATTGGATTACATAGTGATTAACAATTTAACATAGCAATTACTTACAACATATTTACAGATGAAGAACATAGTACATCAGTAGACAAGTAGAATCTTTATCTGTGAAGTACATAACAGACATTAACAAATGTTACAATAAGAAGTTCCTGCTGTATAATAAGTACTAGGCTTATGAGCATCTGAGCTTGCTATAATCAAGGTAGTGGAGTGGAAAGAAAGGAATTTGCACATAGAACAGTTCCTACACTTAGACATCTTAAAGTTTGTGAGATCGTTTTTTCTGCTATGCTCAACAAAAGAGAGTGTGGCCATTTTAAACCCATTTTACAGCATGCCCACCCTCAGGAACCTGACGTTTCTCTTGATACTAATGTGGAGCCAGTCGGCCGGAGCATAAGGTGCCAATGCAGTTTTAGTCAGTTCCTTTATTACCCAGTACAACAGGGACAGTAACCTCATTAGAGATATTCTTTATAAAAACTGGGCTATTTTGAGGGATGGTAGCCAGATTGCTGGTAAAGTCAGTTTAAAACATCTCATTACCTTCAGGAAAGGACAGAATTTTAAGTACTTGGTTGAGCATTTTGGCACTCATAGAAGGAAAATTATCTTACAAATGTTAAGGTGTCTAATTGTGGGACCTGTTCTATGTGCAAATGTATTCTTTGTTGTGAGCAATTTACCATTAATGATTTTAAGTTTAAGATGAAAGAAGAGTACAGCTGCCTTATTAAGGGTGTTGTTTATGCTGTTCATATGACTGTTGTTCAGCCTATTATATAGGCAAAACTGAATGCTGTTTTAAAGATTGTATATGTGAACATAACAATGATATTAAGCACAAAAAAGAAAGAAATGCTTTAGCTAGACACACTAGTGTCTTTTCTGGACGTATCTTTAAGTTTGCGGTTATAAAGAGGGTGCCAATGGATCTGTGTCGTAGTCCCTGGCAGCTACTTTTAGAAAAAATGTGAATTGTATTGGCAACTGCAATTAAATGCAGGCCAGAGCTTAATGGTTTTACATCTATTTCTTGTTTATTAAAACCGAAGACTTTAGAGAGGTAGTTTTTTTTAATGTTATTTAAATCTCATTTAAGATGTATTTAAAATTAACTATTTTATTTGGTTGTTTTAAATGTGTTTTGTCACTTTAAATTTTTTTCTTTGCCTAGAACTCTGTAACCAGGTGGTCATGTGATTTCTATGATGTGATTTTTTTTTTTTTTTTTTTTTTAATCATATGATTTTTTTTTTTAATCATGTGGCCTTTTACCTGCTGCTATGTAAATGGAGTTCAAACAATGTGGTTTTATCTGAAGAATTTTATATTAATAAATAAAGGCGCTAATCCGTTTTTGTACTGTTTTGCATTTTACTGCATCTTTACTGACTGTTGTACCTGTCGGAGTCTCTGTGACCTGTGGGTTTCTTATTTTTTATTGTTTTTTTACTGGTTTTTTTTTTTTTTGCTTTTTAGTTTCAAGTGTTCAATTATCAAGCCAAAAATGGTGTCTCTTTCCCAGGAAAGACAAGAAGCAATTGCCGGTAAATACTACTAGTCCACAAAAGTTATATTTTTGACAGAAACACTCAGTAAAAAGCACTTTAAAACATACTGCCAGCCCCACAAAAGTAAAATAAACACAATTTATTTATTTATTCATTCATTAATTATTTATTACATTTGTTGACCGGGTATGTCCGACTGGGCCAGAGGCCCATTTTCTGTGAAGACTCAGAAAGAAAAGCTCCACAGTAATATATGACAATATGCAAAACATAGTAACAGTAAACATTACTACAACAGTAATTATTTACAGCATCTAGAAACAGTACAAATAAGGTCCCTTTAACTAGTGGAGTCACAGGGGGAAAACTCCACAGTAGTACAAACAAACAAATAACAGTAAATATAATACAACTAGTATAAATGTACCATTATATATTATTAATTTCACCACTTTTAAACTGACAGAAAAAAAGTGAGTGCTCTGTTTAAAAGTGCATTACAATCTCAAGACAGTCTGTTAAAATACAACACTCTTAGCTTTAAAATAACTTTCCTGAAGAGTAAAATAATAAAACATCAACAAAATTAAGAAAATTGAAGGGTTTTTTCCCTCCAAAGGGAATTTATTTGCTCAGTGAAGGAAAGCACAAGCTGGCGATCTTCAAAAGCCTCAGAGCAGTGTACTCTTAGGTTGCGGTAAAGCTCTAAAGGGCTTTGTTCCCAAACCTTTCTTTTAGTCAGCTCAGCTTGAGCAGCATGACACTTTGGGCACATGAAAGGTGTCCTGAAGGTTTGAAAGCTGACCGGCTGTTATATCTTGACAGGGTATATCCTACATAGCTAAGGCTACTGCAGCAGTGATGAATTTAATGTCCATCTGAAGCACGTCAGAAAAAATTAATGCAGTTGCAGAGAGACTGTACAGACTCCAAACTGAAAGCACCTCACCCTAGAATCACACCTGGAAATGACTTACTCTGAAGCAGTAGTAGTACTGGTCACATTCCTGTGCTGCCAACTGCTGTCTATCTGACTTAAAAGTATTAAAAATACTCAGCTTTGTAAGGTCACTAACACACAGAAAAAAAAAACAAAGCTCTGTAACACAGGTCATAAATACATTAGTTATGGCTCGGTATGTATAGGTATGTGTGTGTGTGAGGCTACCCTGCAAACACAGATTTTATATACATATATATATATATATATATATATATATATATATATATATATATATATATATATATATATACATAAAACATGGGACACTAAGATGGAAATGAAAGTCAAAGGAGAAATCTTGTCAAATTAAGAAAAAGCTTCCAAGAAATGTAATGAAATACAATGCAGTATGTGAGTCTGCGTAGCCCTAATATGTATTTGTCTACGACTTAGATCCATTAACACAGCTATAATTCAGATATACACTGCAACAACAGAGGCAGAAGACCAGTAAGGTGATATGTCCTAATACTGGTAAAAACTGACAGAATGTGTAAACAAAATATACTGATAGTTACGGGGTGACCGGAATACAAAAAAAGCTGTAAACAAAGAGGAAGGTCATGTTGCTGGAAAATATTGGCTTGATAATATACATAAAAGAGTAGAATGTCTGATAAAATTAAAAGACAAATAATCTGTTCATTTCAAACATTTGAAGCATTTTCTTATGGCAACATTACCCAGTGACTGCACTCACAGACATTGCATACATAGATAATAAAGTGATCAGGTTAACTACATCTGTGGAAGCAAATGACAGCAAAGCAAACATTAATAAAAGCAAAAACTGGGGCAAACTGTGGAACAGATCTCGTTACTACTATGCAAAACAGGTTAAACTTAAAGATGAGCAAGCAAGCCAGAAACTTGGCAAAATACAATCTTAAAAATACTCCATTGGTGCTCAACAACTGTCTGCAAACTCATTTCACCATATTAGATACAAATGATAATATATCAGAAGAGTTACAGAAAGACATCAAGAATGCTACCGCTGAAGAAAGTGAGAAGTCCTTGCAAAAAGTACAAAAAGCAGAAACAGTCACACACTGACTGACAGATGAGGCCTTGAATGTTGCTCCGAGATGTACAGAACCTACAGCCAGAGGAAAAAAGAGACAATTAAAGAACTTAGGCAAAATTTCCAACATGCTGCCACATGACACAAACAAATCTACAAAAAATTACGCAAGGAGGCAGAATCAGAAAATATTGTAGGAAGAATAAGAGTGACTTGTAAAACTGAGACCTAAACAGAAAATTGCAGTCTTGGAAGACCTATTATACTAGAAACAGCAAACAAATCAATAATCATTTTAACTTGTACCTTTCAATCAGGAACCAATGGTGATGGACTACGTAGTGGAAGCATTACTGAAAGCTTTACCATGGAGCACTGATATCATTCTCACTGGTGTGTTACAGCCCTTGAATGCAGACGTTGCAATGCTTAACAAGATTCTGCCAGGAAATTCAGAAGACCTCATCATGGCTAACTGACTAGAAAAGATCGGTGCTTACACCAGTCTTGAAGAAAAGTGAACCAGCTGATTCTGAAAATTAACACAGAGTCTCTCTGATCCCACAGACTAACAAGATTATTCTCAATATTATTCAGTGGAAATTAGATTCATGCTTGGAATGAGAATTGCTAGAAGTGCAAGAAGGATTCAGGAAACATTGAGAACAACAGACATCATCACAGATGTAAGATAGGTCCTTGTAAAGGCAAAAGAAAGGATATTATTATTTGTATGTGTTTCATTCATCACAAGGCTTTTGACTGTGCAAATCATAGAAAACTGCATGCCACACTGATAGTTGTTATGCACAAGCTTTACATAAATTAAGACATTACAATTTAAACAGAACAAGGAGAAATACTGTTGCTCAGAAAAGTAAAAGTGTACAACAAGGCTGTATATTTTAGCACAGGTGTTTAATTTATATGCAAAAAAATCATCAAAGTAGCAGAATGGTATGAAAAAACCCAGCTGTAAAAACTGCAGGAAAGTTTATCAGGCTCCTTTATGATGTTGCATTACTAGCTGAAACTGAAGACAGTCTGAACATAGAATCAGAAAAGGTCTGCACCTTAGAAATTAGAAGACAGAGATCCAAACAGCTGTTAAAAAGTAGTAAATTTATTCCATATGAAGAAGAAACAGAAATAGTAGAACACTTCACCCTGCCCTGCTTGAATCAATAATCAATAATGCTAGATATGTAGCTGATAACATATCACTCTTGGTAGAATGGCCTTCAAGTATATAGATAAGATATTCAAGGTCAAAAATGTGTGTTCACTTATAAAGCTTCAACTTATCCAAGATATATTTTCAATAATGTCATAGAAATGTTAAAGATGGACAGTGAAGAAACATGGCAGGTAGAAAAATTATGCCTTTGAATTATGGAGGTGGCAAACACTACTGCTTATACCACAGACTGCCCAAAAAAGAAATTAGTTGGTACTTGAGGGGATAAAATTTAAGCATACCCATGAAGCTCCAATGAGAAGACATTGACTTTCATACTGCAGCTATTTCATGAAAAGAGAAAAAACAATCATTCCAAAAAGATGTCATGCTTGCAAAGGTCAAAAGTCAGTGCAAAACAGGAAGACCTGAAAAGCAATGGCTTAATTAGTCATATGACTAAAGAGAGAACACAGTTCAGTTCAGCCATCCACAAAGCCTTCATGAATCATGAGTGACTCTGCAACATGTAACAACACGCACGCCACACACACACACAAAATGTGTGTGTGCACCTGAGTGATATCTACATTTTGAAACACATTCTCCAAAACACCCCTGTACGAAGTTGCTAAAAACCTGGTAACCCTAACCCTGCACCTTACCTTAGAAAAACCCTTTCAGTAACACTATCGCTAAACAAGACAGTCTCTGTTATATGCTACATGCACCAACACACCAGTACATCAGTCCCATTACCTATTACCATAACACTCACACACCACTACATCTATCCCCTTACCTAACTCTTACCCACATACACTTGCACACAAACTCCTAACCTCTAATACCAAAGCCCACTTACCTTCATACCCAAAACTATTTGACAAATCCACACTTTAACATACATGATATTTGCACATCAGAATATTCAACCACTTGCACACCCACAGCACACATTCAAAATACATACCATTCGACTACATAGCATGTAACCATATACATATATAGGGTTTACTATCACAACCTTGAAGACTATAAATTTAGAATCTAAAATCTTGAGACCGCAATGTTGAAGCACCAACATTCTAAAGACCATAATATTGAACTCCTGGACTAGTCTCCTTGTGGGACCAGTGTTAACACTTGTTTCTGTATTCACTCCACACCCCTCATGACCCATGTTAGCAGTATTCCCTGGTCCACACCCCTTCATGACCCATGTTAGCACTTGTTTCTGGGCCCACACCTCTTCATGACCCATGTTAGCACTTATTCCTGGGTCCATACCCTTTCATGACCCATGTTAGCATTTGTTCCTGGAACCACACCCCCTTATGACTTTGTTGCTGGGTCCACACCCCTTCATGACCCATGCTAGCACTCATTCCTGGGTTCACAGTGGTAGGGCGAATTGGTACTCAAGATTTTCATACATCATGGTTTGCAGCATTTTGGTTTTTTGATATTAGGGGAGTCAGGATTGTCAGCTTCAAGACTGTGATATGTATGTGTACTGATTCTTAGAGACAACAGATAGTATTTAGCTTTGTAACAGTACAAATAATTTAGTTAATTATATAAATAAAACTGTGGCACTACAGTGGTAATTTAATATTCAGATGGGGAACTTAAAATAATTGGTTTTGGGGATCCAATGAATGGTGTAAAACAGGACATCATATATTAATGTGACCAGCCTTGTCCTTAGGTATTTCTAGTAAACTGTGACTGCTTAAACAAAGAAACATGGAATATTAACTGTTTTAATACAGAGGTAGATACCATAGGTTATATGAATGCAAAGCAAACAATATTAATGAACACAGATTTATATGTAAGCATTTTTCTGAAATGTGTTTTCCTAAACAAGGGGAAACCAGTTTTACAAAATTATGATGATCTGAAGTATTGCCAGCTGTGCCAGGAGAAGTAGGGCAGTGGATGTGTAACTTATGCCAGTGCAGCTAGCTGTAACTTTGTGAAGACTTACATGTCATTTATATATCAAACTGATTTGTACATTTGTACAGATGCTTGGGTTGAAAACGTATTAGGAAAGTCAGTTGTGTTAAAAATGTACCAACATTGGGTCATGAATGTATTGTTTGTTTGTGTCTTTCGGCTTTTCCTGGTTAGGGGTCGCCACAGCGGAACTCCGGTCCGCTAATGATTGGCAATAGAGTTTTACGTGCTGGCTTGCCGGGCCTAACGCACAACCTTCAACGAAGGAACACCCGTTCACACATGTTGCCACACAGAAGACGCTCTAACTGAGAATCGAACAGGCAACATCTAACTGTGAGGCAACAACGCTAGCGCAGCACCACCACCACAGTGTTTTAACAGAAGATACTGGAAGAGAAGAGGTTAATCTCAATCCACCTGACTTTGAAAATATTCTGAAATTAAATTACTGGGCCTAGGCCATAAATATTGTATCTTACAGTTCTCAATGCAGCCAGAGACAAAAAGTCTGTACTGGGAAGCTTTTTGCATTGACTTTGGGGTGAACTAATTGCTACTATGGAAGGGTAGAGGTTTGAAATTGCTTTATTACTTCCAGGGTGCAGCAGATCTTAGCAAGGCTCTGTGTGTGTAATATTTACATATATGTGCTAAATCCCAACAGCTTCTAGCCAATGGGGGTAGCATGGATACCAGAAGTCACTAAAAATGATATTTTAATATTAGGGTGAGACTGAAGTCTCATAGCAGTCTGTTTTTGGAACCTAACAGAGAAGGACCCCTCACCTACTTCATCTTGTCTTGCTCTAGTAAGTGAAACAGACAATAGTAATTCTTTAGATCAGCCAGGAAAATATAGTGAGATTAATTAAGTACTGTTTTTCTGTATCTGTGTGAATTTATTTGTCTGTGTTATTTTCATATTTTCTGTGATTGAAACTCTGGTGTTTACTGTAAATAGATATTTAGTATTTCATGTTCTTATTCATTATTAAATATATTTAAACTTTTCATTGTGGCTGGTCTTTTAGAGAATATGTTAATCTCTGAGAGTCCTTGTATATTTGATGGCAGCTCAGATGCTCCTGAAAGCCTTGCGGTTGGTCAAACTACCTTTTGTATTAATACTAATTTCACTCAGTATAATTGGGCGCCCTTTCAAGAGCCTTAGAGTAGCTGGTTGTGGAGTGTCTGGTGGTGGTGTAACTACCTTATAGTCTGGGCAGAAGGTGGCATAGCGAGTAAATCTATGCCAGCCTTTCTCAGGTGCGTGTGTGTCAAAATAAAATCTCAAAGAATGTGTGTGTCAGCTGTTCGGAGAAGGGAGACAAAGCATTGGTTTCACAGAGAAGGTGCTGGAGAACTTGGCTTGGACACTGAGCTGATATCTCAGCTCTATAGCTGTGCCAGTGGGGGGTCTTACTGGGGAACTAGAGGGAGAAATATAGAGAAATCCAGACCCCAGATTGAGTGTGTTCCCTGTGTGCTGTTAAGGGATATTATGCTCGATGTAGGTGTATCCATTTTTGTTCCAAGTGAACATCCCTCTCCAGTGTCAGTGTTGAGGATTCAGGCTCCTTGATTACTGGCCCAGAGTGGAGATGTCACAAAAGTCAACAAATACTACAGCTGTATAAAGGCAAAATGTGGAAAAAAGCACATTAAGTGAATATGGAATATGTGTAAAAAGTAGTTCAAATAATCTGTGGCTGCTTAAAAATAAGGCTGGTAATAATTATTTTGGATCAGCAAAGTTTTTGTGTTGTTAAAAAACTGCAATTATTTTGTATTATTTTGTGTTGGTGTCTAAACAAGTGCTTAAATAATGGTTTGTGCCAGGGAATAAAACCTAGATAGCAAAGCAACATGATAAGCATCTCAATTCATGCAGTCTTTTAAGAGTGCATGCTGATGCAAACACTGCAATTACTTCATTATAGTTCATGAACAGCTAACATGAGATGAAAACCTTGGCAATCAAATGGCTCAGCATATTAGATATGTCAATGCTTTTGATTCAACAATAGAAGGCTGGATTGCTTATAGAGCTGCAGTGCATAGCAAATAACATGATAAATGGTAAAATACACTAGTGTTGGCATATTTAATGAGAATCAGAACTTATAGAGTGCTCTATCTTTCCTCAATATGGCCATCATGAAATGCGCATTATCTCCTTGCTGGTGCTCCACAAACACAGGAAAGTTGCACATAACCTGAAAAAACAGTTATTACTTTGTTCTAAGAACTCAGTCTACACAGACTCTATACCATATTTATGGATTTGAAACTCTGGGATAACTTTACAAGTTTCCCAATAAAGCTCAGTTAGATCACAGAAGAAATAAATACTTCAAGACTTAACCAACAATACAAGTCAATTAAAAAAAGACATTCAACAGGAGTTTATGAAAATAGATAACATTGCTACCAAAACAGAATATATTCAGGAAAAATGCAATTCTTAAAAAAGTGATTTAGCATCATAGGGAATTCATGAAAGACATCTGTTTCAAATATGGTAACTGAATTTCTTGTTAAACAAAATGTCTGGCTGACAGAAAAAAAAAATTGAAGATATGCAAAAAAACAGAGAAAAGGGAAATAAGAATACATGGACTCCCAGAAAAAATGAAAGTAGGTAATGCTGTGTAATTTTCAACTAACTGGCTGCCTTACAAGGTGTTGTCTCATATGGGGTTGAGAGGTCTCAGAACTTTGGTTATAATGCTTACAAGTCTACCAGCCATTTCCAAGATCTGTTACTGTTAAGTTTATCTTGTTGTTGTTGTCTTTCGGCTTTTACCCTGTTTCAACATTATAAGATTTGAAAATAAATTTTCTACAAGGATTATAGAAAAAACCTTGTTGGCATTTGGTTAAAGGCATAAAAGTAATGTAAAATACATGTCACATACTTAACCATAATGTTTCTCCAAAATGATACAAAAATATTCAGTACTAAGGAGTAAGTTATTTCATTTATCAGGAAAGCACAGTTGCTTGCAAACTGTTTTGTTGTTGGCTCTGTACTTTAGATCACATTATACAGTGGGCTAAGATTATACAGAAGGAGTACAGGGAGTGTAGGGGAACCTGGGAATTAGACACAGGTGGCAGGAAGTGAAAGTGAGACACAGAGTGAGCACAGGATAGGGCTACTTATTGTGGAGTCTTGGAATTTTCCTGGTTCTTTCTGTCATATGCTGTTGATACCCATGCAAGCAGAAGATTAACATTAAGGTGGTGGAGTGGGGTATATGGGAGCAAGTAGGTGGAGTTTTGTGTGTGTGTGTGTGTGTGTGTGTGTGTGTGTGTGTGTGTGTGTGTGTGTGTGTGTGTGTGTGTGTGTGTGTGTGTGTAACTAGATAAAAAGGTAGGTGGTCATTCTAAGGGTATCATGTATCATATGAGGGGTGTGGTGGAGTGGGTTAGCTTTTAAGTTATTGGTGGGATAGACACAGATTATGCACAGTGCTTTGGCCCAGGTTCAGCTGTTTCATCAGGGTGCATGTAAGAGGTGAGATCATTGACTTTCCTGGAGTTTATCTCAGGTTTGGTCTCCTTCTCCCTAGTAGCACAGGCAGTACTCAGGTTAGCCAGTGACAGCATCCCTGTCTTCCCAATCTTTATCACTGATAGGAAGCAGTCACTTTTCTTTACTGGTCCTCTGTGATTGATAGTCGTCCCATGCTGACTGTATTAATGTATAAAATAAAACAAAAGTAAGACAGAAACATCACTGATAGCAAGCATTTCAGAGGCCTGACACAGCTCTAGCCTAACAGTTTGTGTACAGGCTGTCTGTTTATATCTTTTTCAATCTGATGATGTTGGTTGCTGTGGCTGAGTGGGGAAAAGCAGGGGTGCTTTTTTTTTAACCTTCAACTGTGCAGCATGCTGGCCATATACCAAAATATGCAAGTCACATGATGAGACTTGGGTAATCCTTTCAGATTCTGTACACCCTACAGGATTTAGGTTTTAGTGAATTGAATTGCCAGATCACACCAACAGATTTAGCAGGTTGCAGTCAAGTGGCATTCGAAAGACATGCATGAATGGGCCTGCCTTCACTGAAGGTTGGGCATTGGGCTGGCAACTCGGCACCATAAAAATCTACTGCCAATCATTAGTGGACCGGATTTCTGCTGTTGCAACCCCTAACCAGGAAAAGCCGAAAAGACAAACAACAACTTTCTATAACCAGAAATCCTGTACATGTCAAGAGATAGTGTTCAGTGAGTTTAAATGGCCAGTGTGCACTAAAGCGTGGTTCTCATCTGTCCCTAATATTGCAGAATGCTCCCATTTTGCCTAATATACTTTGCCCTGAGTCTCATAAAAATTAAAAAGAAAGAAAAAAAGAAAATAATTGTGGTGTTCTGGTTAATCACTCTCTATGACTGTCTCTGGCCCTCATAAAACTTTGTTTTTCTGATGAATCACTGAATTTCACTATCAGTCAGGTCAGGCATTAGAATTTCATATTTCATATCCTTCAAAATGCATGGTGATATGAAACCAATTGATCTGCTAACTGTCTGAGTGATTTAGAGAGGTATTTATAAACTATCCCTGATGGCAAGCCTTTGTGTCTCATTATTTTGGCTTTGTCCCTGAGTCTTGATTAAAGAAGTTGAGTTTGCACTGCTTTTAAGTCACTAGATCTGCTGCCAGATAAAAGAGCTTTAAAAGAAGAGGCCAGTTGGCTGTGAGATATTAGGTGTGGGGACCATGTGCCAAAGTAAGGGTTCAGGTATATCTCCGTCATTGACAGTGGCTCCTTATTTTAAGTAATGTCCCTATTATATAGGTAGTGGGGACATGTGCTAAAGCCCGTGAGCCACCACTGTGGTTTGTGTACTTAATGTTTATTAGTTAACACATGTAGCACAATCTGTTAGTCAGCTGCTTGGCAGAATAATTAAGTGGCATATGTTAAAAAAAAGAAAGAAAGAAAGAAAGAAAGAAAGAAAGAAAGAAAGAAAAAGAAATAAGGAGGGACAGGAGAGATGATTCTGAACTTGTGTACTGCAGTTGGTATGGCTTGGGGTGGGGAAATAATGTTCAACCTTTCAGGTCCAGTATGTGAAACATTACCTTTCACTGTGTTTAAAAAATGGACAAAGTGTACTGTGTTTTATTTTGTAGTATATCACATATATAAGACCTGAAGTGAAAGAAAAGATAGACTATCCCAGAGGAGTGTACATCTTGTGATCTAACAGTGGAGAAGAGATAGAGAAGATCTAGAAAAATGGACACCACACATCCAGTGATGGTGGTTCCACCCCTGCTGCCTTCAAGTAATGATTTTCAATCTGTTACATAGGATGGGGAGGAAGTAGAGAGCCAGTCAGTGGATAAGTACTTGATGGGTTTTCTCCAGGCATTTAATCCAGACGGCAGGAAAATGTTACAGGAATTGGTGGGTGTTCTGTGTTCAGAGGAGGAGCCAAAGAATTTGTTGCCATGGCTCACTCTGTGTCCTGGTGAAGGATGATAGAGTCATGCAAATGAAGGGGAGACAATTGTTTTCCTGCAGCTCCCTTTAGGGCAGCTTGTCCTAAGGAGAGGTTCAGAGCACAGTTTAGAGTTTCAGTCATCCGGCTGAGGTTGAGTTCAGTACTTACTCTCCAGTGGTACTGGCATTTTAATCACGGGGCATATCCTCCTTAGCAGTGAAAGAAAAAAAATTTGAAGGGTGACTTGTAGATGTATTTGAGTTATTAGATACAGGTGAGGCTCAGAGTATTGTTGTGGTGGACACTCTGGACTCTTGTGATCTAACAGGGGCTCTTGTGGCATTAGCTAAGAGGAAACCAGTTGGGTTTAGAGCTAGGTCATGTGACAACTGGGTTTTTTGTTTTCATTATTTATTTGCAGTCATGTTAGAGACATAACCTAAAAAACACACAGAACCACTGCCAAAAACTGAAAACCATAAAACAGCAAACTGCACCACAAAGTTAACTAACTTTGTTCATTTAATAAACATAGTTTATACCTCTTATTTCAAGTTGCAATTTGCCGTTTTATGTTTCCAGAGGTGTAACCTAATCAGGCTCTTCTTACGTTACCATTCCTTTTGCTACTGCAGAAGAGGTGGCACTACTTGGTTGCAGTATGACTAGCACTTCAGGAATTTAACAGAAATTGACAAGTCATTCCACTGGGAGTATAGGCATGAGAATACCTGGCTAAGTACCGTCATCAGTAGGGCGATGGTGCAGGGTAGGCCAGGGCCCAATGATGAGAATACCTGGCTAAGTACCATCATCAGTAGGGTGATGGTGCAGGGTAGGCCTGGGCCAATGATGAGAATACCTGTCTAGGTACAGTCATCAGTAGGGTGATGGTGCAGGGTAGACCTGGGCCTGATAATGAGAACACCTGGCTAGATACCATCATCAGTAGGGTGATGGTGCAGGGTAGGCCAGGGCCCAATGATGAGAACACCTGGCTAGATACCATCATCAGTAGGGTGATGGTGCAGGGTAGGCCTGGGCCAATGATGAGAATACCTGTCTAGGTACAGTCATCAGTAGGGTGATGGTGCAGGGTAGACCTGGGCCCAATGATGAGAACACCTGGCTAGGTACCATCATCAGTAGGGTGATGGTGCAAGGTAGGCCAGGGCCCAATGATGAGAATACCTGGCTAAGTACCATCATCAGTAGGGTGATGGTGCAGGGTAGGCCTGGGCCAATGATGAGAATACCTGTCTAGGTACAGTCATCAGTAGGGTGATGGTGCAGGGTAGGTCTGGGCCCAATGCTAAAAATACCTGCCTAGGTACAGTCATCAGTAGGGTGATGGTGCAGGGTAGGCCTGGGTCCAATGATGAGAATACCTGGCTAAGTACCATCATCAGTAGGGTGATGGTGCAGGGTAGACCTGGGCCCAATTATGAGAATACCTGGCTAAGTACCATCATCAGTAGGGTGATGGTGCAGGGTAGGCCTGGGCCAATGATGAGAATACCTGTCTAGGTACAGTCATCAGTAGGTTGATGGTGCAGGGTAGGCCTGGGTCCAGTGATGAGAATACCTGGCTAAGTACCATCATCAGTAGGGTGATGGTGCAGGATAGGCTTGGGCCCAATTATGAGAATACCTGGCTAAGTACCATCATCAGTAGGGTGATGGTGCAGGGTAGGCCTGGGACTGATGACATGAGATCAAGCAAACATTTGCAGGGCCTTTAACAGTGGAAAATGTCCCTATTCTGTGTGCATATTCTTGCACACATATGCTTTCAATGAGGGATGTGTAGCAGTGAAAGTCTGTCTTTAATAGAGAGGATTGATGTTTAGTGTTCCTTCTATGGATCAAGATCTAGATAAACTTGCTGATGTCACAGGTGAGGAAAGAGGTGATTTTGGGGAGTAGCAGGAGTGGATCTTCCTTTTGGGATTCAGAAAGTAGGGAAACCAACTCATTTTCCCATTAATGTAGAGCTTCTGAGGGTACTTCTGGTGAATTACCCAGATACAGAAGTAGCATAGGTCCTGATTCAAGGGTTTGGTGTCAGATTTTCTAATATGGGGGCTTTGGGTTAAAAGGGGATTTGTCGAAATCTGAAGTTAGTTAAGGGTGAGGAGGACACAGCTTAGCCCTTAACAGATAAGGACATGCAGGCCAGTATGGTGGCAGGTCCACTTACTAGTCCCCTTTTCCACCTTCGGAATCTCCCTCTAAGGTTTAATGCTGAAATGGAGGCCAGGTGAGTTCCACTGAATTCACCATCTGTGCTTTCTGGCAGACTTTTCATTAAATGACCATTTTGACAAGAAAGATGTTAACACCCAATATCCCTCAATGGGTGACTAGTTTGTAATTATATCCCAGTGTATAGATCCTTGGTTGGCAGAACCTGACACTGAGTCAGCTTTGAGGTTGCTGACTATTCAGAAGTAGGACTGGTTATTACTGGAAATATATCTCAGTGGGAAATGTTTATTTACAAACGTGATGCCTATGCTCTGTACAGTGTTCTGTGCTACGTGACAGGAAAATAGAATCTCTTCTGCTGATCTGTACACAGATACTTCCAGAGGACTTGATATGTGACCCATTTTAAGGGTTAATGCTTTGCTGCAGCATGACCCTGTACTGGGAAATGGGAACAAGAACATGCATCATGTTTTTGGAACTAATGCTGATTTGGGCAGCTATAACAGTTTAATGAGATGAGTCAAGTAACGGGAAGATAGTTTTTTTTTTTATTTTGTCAATGAAGCAGTATTGCAGGTCCTAATGAAAAATCAGCCAGGTCACCTTTGGGGTAGACCTTCATTAGGAGGTGAGTGCTCATTAGCCTTAAAATAAACTTGTCTTTCACAGCCACTTACATACCAGGCTATCTTTCCCATCTTCATTTCTGCATGCTTTAGTCTTTTGAGCAAGTAACAGAGGGGTACTGTCAGTGATACCAGAAGAGCACTGGAACATTAGCAGCTCATAGTGGATTGGCTGTTCGACCAGTTGTGCATGCAGAACACAGGCAATTTGTTATGAGGCTGCATCTATCTTGCTTTTATCCTTGCTGAGAACAGAAGCTGATCAGTGCAGGCTGAGGCTAGGGTCACAGGTGGAAGCTGTGGAGACTGTAAGGACAATTAAGGTACAATATGACAGTATCAATTGTTGTGGTCTGGGTCTAGAATGTCATAAAGGATTTGATAATAGCAAGGACGTTCAGGGGCTGAGAGAGATTCTGAAGTCTGCATGGTGATAGTAAGATTCCCATGTCTAAGCACATATTAAAGTTATGTCTGAAGGGGTTGCATCAGGTAAGTAGCAGTTATGAAGCATATGCTTTGTGAGCCACATTGCCTATTTTTATTTATTTATTTTTGTACAAGGGAGCATTATGCCTATTTTTATTTTTATTTCTTTTTTTGTACAAGGGAGCATTCAAGGTTATGAAGTTGTTGGGGAGTCTAGCATGGTCAGACTTACAAATGTCTTCGGTGGCAGATTCAGTCTGGATTCACAGATCAGAAACTGATCAGGCAAGTAAAGGCCAGCAAGTGGTGCTGAACAAGAACTTTGATCATTTGTTGCACTCAGTGGATTGGGCCTTGAGATGGTATGGGCTGTCAGCAGATAATGTGAGTGGTTTGGTTTTTCATTTTCCCAATGGGTGGCCGGTGAGCCCTAGGCAGTATGATCTGGTAATTTGGAAGGCATTGTCTACTGTCAACATTCTGGAAGCTGCCATTTTTCTCATTCCTTTAGAATGTGCAGGGCTTCAGACTTAGTGAAGGAACATTGTTCTACCCAAATGATCAAATGGGTGGTTGCCCAGTGCCTTTTTTGTTTTGCATAAGGTAATTGGAATCTAGCCTGTGGGTTATAATCTGTCAGAAAAAAGGACAAGAGGGATGTGGTAGGGTTACCTGTTGCTGGTCTTGAGTGGAATTCAGGAAATGTTAGGTTGCCACAAATTGTGCTAATACTCTTGGGAGGCAATAATCTTGATTTTCAATCAAGCCACAAATTATTGCTTTCTTCAGTTATTAAGGATAGGATCTTAATTCAACAGAGTTATCCTAGTGCAGTTATTGTTTTGTCATATATTATTCCAAGGCTTGTCTGAAAAGGGGTCATCAAGAGGTAGGCAATAGGGGCTCCAGGAAGTTCATCAGTCAGAGGGAAGCCAAGGCAGATATGTATTTGTGGGGTTTTGGTCCTTGATCAATGAGACTTTGCAGACAAGAATCCATTGCCATTTAGGGATATTGGGGGATTTCATGGGGGTTTACCTCAGGCAAACAGGTTTAGGTTTGTTTTATTTGCATTTATCACTGTTCCAATGAGATTTGGTGGCCCCATGGCATGGGAGGTAGGACACTTAGACTCATTCTGAGTGGTACCTAGTGGTGGCCAGGAAAATTGGGGGAACAGGCTGCCAAGGAACTGGAAAACTTCCTCCATGACTTGTTTAGCTGGGATCCACAGTGAGCATTCAGTCATGCTGCATGGATTTGTTTATCCTGTGAAGAATGCTTGTTATTAGCCACACACTCTTCTACAAAGTGTTAAAATATTTTTCATTATGAAAGTTACAGAAGGTTGGATTAGTGTTTCTGGTAACATAAATGAAATATCCAAGAGTCTTTATAGCAATGAATCCATCTTAAATAGCAATGACAATAGTAAAATAATGGTCTTATTATAAAAAACTTGATCACAAACCAGTTGCAATGTGGAGTTCTTTCATTGTGGGAATTTGTCAGGGGAAGAAAGGAGGGGCCTTGTGACAAGACCCTCTCCTTTAGCTCAGGTTACACAGTATGTGTAAAGTTATGGACAGAGTGCAGGGAGTGTAGGAGAAACTGAGAAATAGATACAGGGTATGAAAAAGTAGAAGTCAGGTAGTTAGAGGGGGCTACATGATAGAGCTACTTATAGTAGAGTCACTGGATTTTCTGAATACGTTTGTGTCTTTGCAGCATTGATGAAGCCCTTCAACCCTCCTTCTTTTTGATGTGGAGGGTAGTCAGCATTGTACTTAGAGTAACCTCTGCATGGTGGGGGTCATTTATTTTGTAGCTGGCTGTGTGAGTACTTCTTTCCTCCTTCCCTTTCCTGCGCTAATTTGGGTGGGTGCTTGAACTCCTGCGGCAATATCTATGGACTCTGTTCTTTGAGGAGTACTGCTGTTTTATGGGAAATGGCTAGAGTGATCAGTTTTTATACACTTCTCTCGGTCTTGTTTAGCTAGGTTCCAGAGGGAGCATTGAGTCACACAGGCTGGAATGGTTTATTTTGTGAAGATAAATGGTTATTGTCTGTAGACAGCTCTACAATGTGGTAAAATATTGTTTTTTATAAAAGTCTTTAAAAGTTGATTAAGAATTTCTGGTAATATAACTGAAATATTCAGGAGAATCTATTTATATCAATGAATGCATTGTAAAGTATGATGTTAATAGTGGGGGGGCTTGTGACAACATAATACTGTAATTAATAGAGACTATTTGTGCTGAAGTTGGATGGCACTGTGGTGCAGCAGTTAGCATTTTTGTCTCAGAGCAAGAGGTTCACTGATTTGATTCTCAGCTGGGGTGCCTTCTGTGTGGAGTCTGCATGTCCTCCATGTGTTCATGTGGGTTTCCTCCGGGTGCTCCAGTCTACTCTCACATTCCCAAGATGTGCTGCAGACGGATTGGACATTCTAAATTGGCCCTAGGTGTCAGTGTCTGCATGTGTGTTCCTTCTGAAGAAGGTTGGGCACCAGGCTGATAACTCAACACTGTAAATTTCTACTGCCATTCATTCTGCTGACCAATGTTCCACTGTGGTGACCCCTAACTGGAGCAGCGAAAAGGAGAAGAAGAAGATATGTGCTGAAGTTATTCACATGTGAAAAGACAAGCGGCAAAGTAAACTGGAATAAATCCATGCCTTTTGTAGTGATATTTTCTATACCGGTGAGTTTAAAAAGGGAGTCACAGAAGCAGTCAGACTACAAGGGATCAAAAAACACATATATCAGGGAAGTGTAATACATTTGCAAACTGCAAATCAAACTTCATAAAACAGCAAACAACACTCAGGAGATTAGATGCAGTACAATGAGCCATCAAAACAGTTAAAATAAAGATGTTATCTGTCCTTATTTCAAATATGCATGGTGACAAGCAGTGATGCTCAGCTCATTTTCACAACTTATGGCAATATCTGTTGGACATGACGTGGACTGGACTTCATTCTTGCCATAGGATGAGAGGTATTATGTCTCAATGGTTATACATGAACAGACACATTACTCTATGTGGCGCATCACATAACATATGAACACAGACATATTATTTTCTTTTAATAGATTTTTGTAGGCATGTATCTGTTGTGTTTATCTGTCTTTGACCAGACTGAAATAGCTGTCTAGAACAGAGGTAAAAAGGTGAATGACCAGGATGGAGGTGGGATAGCAGCACACCTCTTAGCTTCATAGCTCAATAATCATGGGTAATTCCAACAATAGGTCTAATTATTTAATGACTTCAATAATTTGTTAGAAAAGTACACTTTTTAAGGTGAGTATATCAAACAATACAGCCAATCATGAGTACATCTGTGAAGTTGAATGGTATGGGTGGGAATATATCTTTTTGTGTGGGACAGGTCCCCTTTTATTTATTTTTTAGATAATGGAAATTAGGGAAGGAAGAAGATTGTAAGAGGAGGAGGCTAGTTAGCAGGAAAAGACAGACGTGACTGATAGGGTGTGGGGTGGTATAATGAAGATGGGGAATATAATGGTGAAGGACACATCAGCCAAACAGAGGGAAGACAATGGTGAGGTGAGGGGAGGATTATACAACATACAGGGGGGCATGGACACAAAAGGGAGGGGGAAAATCAAGTTGCGAACAGGACTGGGTGTTCTACGATGCAGTCTCTGCCAGCTCAGACCTGGTGGAAGATTTTTCTCATCCTGGGAAAAGTCACCACGAAGTGTTGTCTCAGAAGATAGAGTCAGCTTCGGGCAGGGATGCAACTTAGTTAGTCTTTTGGACATAGTTTTCATGTGGCCAATGCAAACATCCAACCTCCTGTCTGTTATCTCCCTACAAGCTCTCCCGGCTCCTGATGGGTGACAAAAGTATTACCTCCATCTGGACTACTGTCAGTGGGTACTACTATGCCACCCCCTCCCTGATGCAGGGCAACCTGTTGCAAGGGGTGCAGGTTGACGGAAGGGGGTGGCATATCATGATGGGACTTTTTGAAGTGCAACATCTCTACCAAAGAGATTTTTTATAAGAAGCATGTGGTGAAATTCTATAGATATATTGATGATTTAATTTTTATTTGTAAGGGGGGCCAAGAACAAGTCAGACATTTTATGAATTGTCTTCAGGATAATAGATTTTTGTTGCAATTTGATGGTTTTCAATTGGGTAATAAAGTAAATTTTCTGGATATCAGTTTAGAAGGAGGTGTAAATGAGATAATTATTACTAAAGTTCATCGTAAATCTGAGGATGGTTTTCATTTTTTGGATGCCCATAGCTGCCGTCCTCCACATCTCCTTAAATCTCTTCCTTATGGTGAGTCCGTTAGAGTTAAAAGGTTATGTAACAATACTAATGAACTAAACAATGAATTACAGAAAACAGTTCAATTATTTATTAAGAGAGGTTATGATATTAATAAAGTATTTTCTTCTTTAGACAAAGTTAACAGGAATATTACTTGTCAGTCTAATAATAGGCAGGAAAAGTGTCTTGCTAAACCCGGTAATAAATTGAGTAATAATTTAAGAAATATATATGTGGTTATTACTTATGACCTGCTAACGAAAGAAGTTAAAACAAATGATTCAATTTTATTGGGGCTCTTTATTTAGGTATAGAGACCTTATAGATATTTTTGATAGAATTTCTAGGTTTCCTTATAGAAGGGATAAAACCATAATGGACATGTTAATACATGCTAGATTTTCCATGCTTAATATGAGTTTAAGTGTTAATCCTAGTACTGCAGGTACCTATCCTTGTCATAGATGTGTAACATGCTAATATGTTAGTAAAACATTTAAATATATTAATGGGCTACCTTTTCAGTCTAATGCCATGTCTTTGTGTAATACAGAAGGCATTAAATATGCACTTAAATGCCCTTGTGGTAAGTTCTATATAGGTGAAAGCAAGTGGGCCTTTAAGATTAGGATTCAGGAACATATCAAGGACATTAAAAATCCAAAATTAGTGAGGCCTCTTGCTATGCATTTTAAAGATATCATAATGGTAATCATTTGGGTTTGTTAGGAACAGTTTTCGAACACATTCCTACTAATAAGTATGGTACTGCCCTTAAGAAAAAACGTTTGTACAAAGAAACACTTTTTATATTAAAATATGGTATATTAGCCCCTTGGGGCATTAATGCAGAATGTAATTGGAAAGTTCTTATTTAAGCTTGTTATGTGATTTTAAATTGTTTAATTGTGTAATTGACTTCATTATATAAACTTGTGCTTGAATTTTTATTCTGTATTCTCCTTGGAAGGCTATTGCCGAGGCACTAGAGGTTTTATTAAACTATTTGAGTGGTGGATCCTGGTTTCTACGGTCATTTATTATTATTTTTATGCTTTTTTGTTGTTTTTGGGTACTTTTTCATGTCCAGCGATCCTTCACTTAATGTGCCTAAAATCCTTAGGCAGGAGTTCACGAATTCTAGTCAGAAGACTATCGAACAATTCACTATGTCCCTGGCTGAACAAACTAATGAGCGGTTAACTCAGAAGGACCAAACTACTACATCTTGGAAAAAACTTTTACAAAAAGAGCAACAAAGAAGAACTAATAATCCATTTTCTTCCATTGGTCAGTGGGCAGGTAGCTCTTTATCAGCTGAAACTAAGGAGGTGTTTGATAAATTGGATAGATTAATGTCTAAGGAGTTAGTGGTGCATTTTAATTATCTTAGTTTACAGAGATATCTTGAACTGGACATTACACCACGTGGCCTAAGGGCTTTTAAAAACCCTACAACACCATTCGATTTATAGGATGAGGATGATAAAAAATTTCAGGTTAGATGGGTAGCCGATGCCCACCGCTGTTCAATTGAATGGATTAATATACTTGTTGATTGGGACAGACAAAACTGCAAGTAGATATTGTGACAACATGTGAGTCCCTATCTAATATACTTGGTATAGAACATATGGGACAGTGTTTGCATGACATTCAAAATAAGCTGATAGATTTTGAAAAAGAGTTGCTGAATACTAAGAAATACAAATTAAATCATGGCATAAAGGATTATAGTAGCAGCTCTGCATTCACTCGGTTAACTAATAAGAAGTGACGTCAAAGAGGCTTTCGGTTTGCAAACCAGGAAGAAGACCAGAGACATAATGGCAGATCTAGTTTAGGCTCGGATGTCTCTACAGAGTGGGAGAGCAAATCTGGAGAATACCCTGGACTTTCAGCAGCTCAGGACCCACGTTATCTACATCGGACATTTCAGAAAAACAAAAGGTCCGACTACATGGACAGAGAGGCCAATAGGGGAACTAGAACTGCTCCAGAATTGGGAGAAAGACAGCCATTTGAAGGACAGCCACCTGCACAACAAAGGTATAAATGAGTCAGATGGAACTGGCTTTCAGACTTTGAATTTTGAGACTTTTGCTCAAAATGATAGTTCTGTTAATAATTGTGGAAATGAAACATATATTATTAATTTATCAGGTTATACATTGAACGAGTCTGAATATTCTGTTTTAAATCATGGTTAAAATTTATCCCTACTGTCATGCCGAGGTTACATATTACTAAGAAGGATATATTGCTTGGTACGTAAATTACATTTAGCTTATTTTTTTAAAAATGAACAGCAGAATGTTTATAATGTGGACTATAATTTGTCTTTTCCTAGTGATTCTGATAGTTTTTATTCATGTGTTTTGGATGGGGAAGGTTTTCAGGTTTCTAATGCATATTGTAAGTTAGATACATCTAAAATTACATACAAAAGCCAATTTATACCTCCGTTTTCACATGAAGTTATTCAGAATTTTTCGGCTATGGTTAATTTTGCTTTAGAATCCTTATATACTGATTTTATGGATAATAGGCAGAATGTTCAGTACAATTTAACTACGTTAGAATGGAGGGCATTGCAACAGCTGAGTAAAAATAAGGAGCTGGTTATTAAGCCAGCAGACAAGGGAAATAAGGTTGTAATTATGCATTTTTTACAATATGTTCAAATGTGTCTAGAACATTTAAATGATAATGCTACTTATAAACAGTGTACCATAAAAGAATATAAGGAAGTCATTGGGAAATTTCAAAGTTTATTACAGAAGGGACAGAGATTAGGATGTTTTACAACAGATGATGTAGATAAGAAATTTAGACCTGACAATTGTGAAATAGCTAAGTTTTATTGCTTGCCCAAGGTACATAAAGATATTCAGCACCCACCAAGTCACCCAATTGTGTCCGCATGTAACTATTTCCTTAATAATATGGGAATATTTTTACATAGTTTTCTTTTACCATATGTTACTAAACAAAATTCTTTCACCAGGGAGAGTTCTGTTTTTTTAGATAAGGTACTTTCTTTACAATGGACGAGGGATATGTATTGGCTAACTGCTGATGTGCAAAGTTTATATACTAGTATTAATCACTAAGATGGATTGGAAGCGTTAAGAGCTACTTTGGGTGACAGTCCCCTTACGTATTACATAATTGAATTAGTAGAGTTTTGTTTGATAAACAATTATTTTGCATTTGATAGCCAGTTATTTCATCAGTTAAAGGGCAAAGGGCACAGCCATGAGGACAGCTTTTGCCCCCATGTATGCAAATATCATGATGGGACTTTTTGAAGTGGAACATCTTTACCAAAGAGATTTTTTATAAGAAGCATGTGGTGAAATACTATAGATATATTGATGATTTAATTTTTATTTGTAAGGGGGGCCAAGAACAAGTCAGACATTTTATGAATTGTCTTCAGGATAATAGATTTTTGTTGCAATTTGATGGTTTTCAATTGGGTAATAAAGTAAATTTTCTGGATATCAGTTTAGAAGGAGGTGTAAATGGGATAATTATTACTAAAGTTCATCGTAAATTTGAGGATGGTTTTCATTTTTTGGATACCCATAGCTGCCGTCCTCCACATCTCCTTAAATCTCTTCCTTATGGTGAGTCCGTTAGAGTTAAAAGGTTATGTAACAATACTAATGAACTAAACAATGAATTACAGAAAACAGTTCAATTATTTATTAAGAGAGGTTATGATATTAATAAAGTATTTTCTTCTTTAGACAAAGTTAACAGGAATATTACTTGTCGGTCTAATAATAGGCAGGAAAAGTGTCTTGCTAAACCCAGTAATAAATTGAGTAATAATTTAAGAAATATATATGTGGTTATTACTTATGACCTGCTAACAGAAGATTTAAAACAAATGATTACATTTTATTGGGGCCCTTTATTTAAGTATAGAGACCTTATAGATATTTTTGATAGAATTCCTAGGTTTTCCTATAGAAGTGGTAAAAGCATAAGGGACATGTTAGTACATGCTAGATTTTCTATGCCTATTATGAGTTCAAGTATTAATCCTAGTATTGTAGGTACCTATCCTTGTGGTAGATGTGTAACATGCTAATATGTTAGTAAAACATTTAAATATATTAATGGGCTACCTTTTCAGTTTAATGCCATGTTTTCATGCAAAACAGAAGGCATTATATATGCACTTAAATGCCCTTGTGGTATGTTCTACATAGGTGAAAGGAGGAGGGCTTTTAAGACTAGGATTCAGGATTATATCAGGGACATTAAAAATACAAAATTAGAGAGCCTTCTTGCTATGCATTTTAAAACATATCATAATGGTAGGTACAGTTTTAGAACACATTCCTACTAATAAGTATGGTACTGACCTTAAGAAAAAAACTTTTGTACAAAGAAACACTTTTTATATTAAAATATGTTACATTAGCCCCTGGTGGAATTAATGCAGAATGTAATTGGAAAGTTCTTATTTAAGTTTGCTATGTGATTTTAAATTGTTTAATTGTGTAATTGACTTCATTATATAAATTTGTGCTTGAATTTTTATTCTGTATTTTCCTTGGAAGGCCATTGCCAAGGCGCTAGAGGTTTTATTAAAATGTTTGAGTGGTGGATCCTGGTTTCTACGGTCATTTATTATTATTTTTGTGCTTTCTTTGGTTGTTTTTGGGTAAAATAAAGATAATCTGTCCTTATTTCAAATATGCATGGTGACAAGCAGTGATGCTCAGCTTATTTTCACAACTTATGGCAATATCTGTTGGACATGACGTGGACTGGACTTCATTCTTGCCATAAGATGAGAGGTATTATGTATCAATGGTTATACATGAACAGTGACATTACTCTATGTGGCGCATCACATAACATATGAACACAGAAATATTTTCTTTTAATAGATTTTTGTAGGCATGTATCTGTTGTGTTTATCTGTCTTTGACCAGACTGAAATAGCTGTCTAGAACAGAGGTAAAAAGGTGAATGACCAGGATGGAGGAGGCATAGCAGCACACCTCTTAGCTTCATACCTCAATAATCATGGGCAATTCCAACAATAGGTCTAATTATTTAATGACTTCAATCAATAATTTGTTAGAAAAGTACACTTTTTAAGATGAGCATATCAAACAATGCAGCCAATCATGAGTACATTAATCAACTATCTGTGAAGTTGAATGGTATGGGTGGGAATATATCTTTTTGTGTGGGACAGGTCCCCTTTTATTTATTTTTTTAGATAATGGAAATTAGGGAAGGAAGAAGATTGTAAGAGGAGGAGGCTAGTTAGCAGGAAAAGACAGACGTGAATGATAGGGTGTGGGCTGGTATAATGAAGATGGGGAATATAATGGTGAAGGACACATCAGCCAAACAGAGGGAAGACAATGGTGAGGTGAGCGGAGGATTATACAACATACAGGGGGGCATGAACACAAAAGGGAGGGGGAAAATCAAGTTGCAGAACAGGACTGGGTATTCAAAGATGAAGTCTGTGCCAGCTCAGACCCGGTGGAATATTTTTCTCATCCTGGGAATAATCACCACGAAGTGTTGTCTCAGAAGATAGAGTCAGCTTCAGGCAGGGATGCAACTTAGTTAATCTTTGGGACATAGTTTCCATGTGGCCAGTGTAAACATCCAACCTCCTGTCTCTTATCTCCCTACAAGCTCTGCCGGCTCCTGATGGATGACAAAAGTATTACGTCCACCTGGACTACTGTCAGTGGTACTACTATGCTACCCCCTCCCCAATGCAGGTCAACCTGTTGCAAGGGGTGCAGGTTGACAGAAGGGGTGGAGACAACTGTGACAGGTTGTGACTTTCCAGGTGCCTCCAGTGTTGCTGGTGGTGGTGGTGCTACTACTGCCACCTGTCCGGGGATGGCAGGCCCTGCTGGTGGGTTAGGTGCAGGGTGCTGTACTGCTGCATATAATTGTAATATAAATGGACAGAAGCAAACAAACAAATGTATGAAAGAGGGAAAAAAGAGAAAAAAATGGTGGGGGAAGAGAAATACAAAAAATAATGAATACTGCATTCTTAAGTATGGTGATACAGTAAAGCAAAATAACCTCTTAATAGTAGGACATACACAGGTATATCATCATCCTTTTGGTCTGATTATAATCCATAGAGGGGTGGCCTAAGGCAAAAGCTATCCTCACATGCAGCCTGACACAAGAGAATTCTAACTGCAGGAGTTATTTACCAAGACAGCACTTCTGTACTTGAAGGTAGTGATGCTATTTGAGTTTTGACAATAATAAAGCTGTTCATTTACATAGTAAACATGCTGATTAGCAATAAATATGTCCAGCACAGGTTACAGAAAAGGGGCAGGTACTTACTGTATAGTGTGAAATGCCCAGTAAACTATGCATATGAATATTACATATATGGATAACAAACAAACCCCCCTCCCCCGAATGCACAAGTGATGCAAGTAACCAGCAAAGAAAAAGTGCACAAATCCAGACCTGTAGACCAAGAACAACACTGGCAAAGTGTTCAAAAGCAATTTAATAATAAAAAGTTAAGCACTTTCATCTTGCAGAAGCAGACTTCATCAGAACAAAAAGTACCAATGACATCACTGAATTTAAATACCTTATCACAGTAGTAAAAATCAAACCTTAAAGAGATGATCCTTGGTTGATGCATACATACAAAAAATATACAGATATTTCCTACTGGAGAATTTCTTTTTACAAAATCATTGTATAAAAAGTACTGACAATAAAAAGTCTGACCCTTAATTTTAGTGCTGAATTGATTGACACTGATTCATTAATGCCTGGGAGACATGTAGAATTTAATCTTAGTTGCCAAAGAAACTCTTTAAACTCCAACCTTGTCTCCCATGGCCTGCCCCTCAGACTGAGAAAGACAAACTTTGAAAAAGTGTGACATTGCACAGAATGTTTACAAAGAGCACTATTAGTGTTCTTCCTTTTAATGTCATAAATGTGTTTGTATATCCTTTTATACTGCATTCTTTCTGTCTTCCCTAAATAAAAACAGGGGCATGTTGAACATTTGGCCAGTTACACCAGTTACTTCCATAAGAACCCCTTAGGAAAGGAAAAAATGTAGGCTCATATATGAGCCACTACAAACTTATTGGCACCCCAGACACACACTCTACACAAACAACCATAGAGGGTAGGGCTCTACAAGGATGTTTTCCATGTGGACACTGTAGACATTGCAAAAGTATCTTCAAAACCAGGGAATTCTCAAGCAAGATCAGTGGCCAAATATTCAACATACATTTTTTTGCGAATTGTCAATCAGAATGGCTAATATATTTGGCTACATGCAGTTGTTCTGCTTTCTATGTTGGCCAAACCTCTAGACCATTTAAGTTTAGAATTTCTGAGCACCTAAGTGATGTCAGGACCTTAGACTAAGCAATGCACTATACAAACACACAGAGAAACATCCTAAGGCCAATTTTCATTTTACTATCATAGATAAAATTCAGGGCAATATCAAGAACAAATCAGGTTGGCACCAATTACTTAATAACAAAGAGAAAAAATGGTTTGTTAAACTAGGGGGCACTATTTCCTCCAGGACTGAATGAATATTTTTAACATTTTTACACCTTTATAAAAGTATAATTTCTTACATAACCTCCAGGTGGACCAATTACTATATAAAGGGGAATGTTTTTCAAGCATTTTGATACACTGATGAAGGCTTTGTAACTTTTCAGCCGAAACCGGTCTGTTTGTTCTCCTTATAGGGTTTCTATCAGTCCATCAAAATGGCTGAATATCGAATACCAGATGTTTGAACTGTAAAGTTCGAACACTGGTAATCGCAAAGCTGTGGCCCACCGGATTCTTTCCCAGGGAAAGAATTCGGTGGGCCATTTCTGTGGCTTCGCGAGTATCAAGACTGTGGTAGGAAGTTACGGGTCGGGTTCAGGTAAGTGTGTGATTGTGTGGATGTTAGGGTTAGGGCACGGGTTAGGTAAGTTAGGATTAGGGCACGAGTGAGGTGGGTGTGCGATAGTGAAAGACTTTAGGGTTAGGGAAGGATAGGTGAGTTAGGGTTAGGGTACAGGTCAGGTGAGTGTGCGATAGTGAAGGACCTTAGGGTTAGGCTTTGGATTAAGGTAAGTGGATAGGTAGTAGTGTATGTACAGTTTAGTGTAGGGTTAGATGTAGGATTTTGAGTGAATATGTGTGGATTGATGTTGTTTTGGTGTGTTTGTGTTGCATGTGTGTTTCTTGTAACAGCAATTTTTTTCCCTGGGAAAAAAATTCTCTGTTTTAAGACTTCGATGTTTTTGCAGTTCGTTTGAAGTTCGAACATATGGTGTTCAAACTTCAGACGTTTCGATGAATTGATATAGACCCTCCTTATACTATTATAATAAATCTCAGTGTCAGTGCTTTCCAAGTTCTTGACATCAGCTTTCAACCGGTAGATAATACCATCATGATGTTGAATGACAGTTTGCACCAGTTTGAAACCATGTTGACTGAATATATCAATAAATTCAATATAAAAATGAGAGTTTTCAATAGCACCATTTAGAAATTTGAAAATGATCAGTCCCTGAGGGATTATCTTAAGTTGAAGGCATTCATAAAGATACACATTGTTCAGCTGAAGACTGTGGAGTCTGAATAATTTCTTTTTTAATTCAAAAATAATCCCATCTAAAGAAGGATACTCAAGACCATTAGAGACACTTGCCATAGTCTCCACATTAGTGAAAAAACTCTTTGATAAACCAAACTTCAAAAACATTGTCAGACTTCATATAACCCATATTGTTAGAAATAGGTTTGACCATACAAGAACCAATGAAAGCAAAAACATTATCAATACCTTTGTTGAGATTTATCACATCACCATCAACACTACACCCATTGGGCTCAGTCCCACAATCTACACAGAAGCCCACATGATGAATATGTGGGAAACTAATAGAAGCATTGGTGTCCCCACTAAGTAAATCAGAACCAAGATCCACAGAAAGATTGGGATCCCCTTCCTTGCATCATAAATTCATATTGTCATGCATATGATTTCTCTAGGTGCATGTTGGTCTGGACAGCCACCATAACTCTTCATACTTTACAGCTGAAGTTGAGCTCAAACAATTTAGTGAGCTCCCCTTTGAGTTCATAAACCTTATCCTTCAAACTTTGTATTTTACTCTGGTTGTCTTGTAAGGAGCCAAAATGTCCTCACTGGGTTCCATGGTCAAAAGTCTGAAAAGGTGTGAGAAACCCAATAACAAACAAAAATGCCCTTGTGCACAAGTTAAACAAGTAACCAGAAAAAAAAATACACAAACAACAATGGCTAGACCAAAAACAACACTGGTAAAGTGTTCAAAAGCAATGTAATAATAAAAAGTTATGCACTTTCATCTTGCAGAAACAGACTTCATCAGAACAAACAGTACCAATGGCATCTGTCACACTGCCAGCCCAGCTATCTTGAATATTGTAAATCATTCTATGTCATTTAATTTACATAGAATTGTATGTTATGTACTGAGTTTCAAGAATGTAACCACAGCATTCCCTTCTGGAACATAGAAGATTAACTTCCAAAACGTCAAGAAAATAAGTTGAAATTAAATTATTTTATGATTGTGTTATTACAGTTAGTTTCAATGCAGCAAGGAGACAGGGTGTCTAGAACTAGCATTGTTTTGTAAGTGTTTATATTGTTTTATGTCTTCTAGTAGTTGCAAACATCTGAAGGCTATGCATTTTTCACAAGGAGATGTCAAAGGCTACAATAGGGGGTTTAGCTTGGGAACTTAACTCAGTTGACAAAAAGTGATGTCATCCAAACTAACCCAGCAGTAATATTTCATATTAATTTAAGAACTCTTAGAGAGAGAGAGACTGTGCATTTTGTATTTGTCTTTGGATCTGACATCAACTCATCATCATTACCATCTGCACTTGCCTTGCTGTAAGTAAGATTTAAGGCATAGTATATTTCTTAGATATAGATAGAAATATAGTAAAGATTAGTTTAGATGTTTTCTGTATTTATTTGAGAGTGTCCTGCAATATTGTTTTAAAATATTTCCTGTGATTTTGAACTCTGAAGTTACTGTGTTGATTAACTGAGTATTGTCTTGTTCTTTCATTATTTATTATTAAATATATTTAAACCTATCTTTGTGGCTGATATTTTGAGACATATTTTAAGCTTTTAGGGTACTTGCATATGTATTTGGTGACACTGTACAGGCCACTCCTAAATAGTCTTTCAAGTCTTGGTCAGACTACCATTTGGATAATACTAACATTACACAGTAGGATTGGACATCCTTTGTAAGGGCCTTATAGTAGCTGATAAGTAGGGGCTGGTGGCAGTGGAAACTACCTTACAGTCTGGGCCAAAGGGGGCATAGCTAGTAAACCTGTGCCAGCCCTCCCCAGTTGTGTGTGTGTGTGTGTGTGTGTGTGTGTGTGTGTGTGTGTGTGTGTGTGTGTGTGTGTGTGTGTGTGTGTGTGTGTGTGTGTGTGTGTGTGTGCGTGTGCGATGTGTGTATATAAACAAAACCTCACAGTGTGTGTGTGTCAGCAACTTGGCAGGGACATGAAGTACTGGTTGGACTGAGAGGGTGCTGGAGGTCTTGGCTTGGCCCCTCAGCTGAGATCTTAACCCTATAGCTATGCCAGTGGGGAGTCATATATGGGATCTGGGGAAAGAGGGAGAAACCAGCCCCAGACTGACTGTGATCTCTATGTGTTCTTAAGGGAAATTGCACTTTACTGTGTGTGTACTTTTCATCCTCCCAATGTGTATGTCCCCTAGCTGTTGCCAGTGGTGATGAGTAAGACATCTTGATTACTGGGCTAGTGCAGGGATGGCACATATTAATTGGTGGACAGTGGTGGGATATCCACATCACATATTAACTGGCTTGTAGTGGTGTGGATATTGAATTCCTATAGCCTGTATACAGTGGTCTCTGCAGGTGTTTGTACTCTCAATCAGCCATGCAGTGAACATTTAGAGTTTCACATCACAATTGTTTTATTTTTTGTTGTCAGCTTAGTTAGTCAGGGAGAGCAATCAAGCATGTCAGCAGAGGTGTATGGCAAGCTGACAAAGAGCCAGTTGGCTGAGATGTGCCAGGCTAAAGGACTGGTGCATGCCAACCTGACTAAGGCAGAAATTATTGTAGCTTTGGGCACAGCTGCATCTCAGACCAGTGATCAGGTGGACCACCAGGCTGGCCTTGGAGATGTACAACTCTCAGAAAAGGGACAGCTCAACCTTTCCACAGAAGACTTAAAAATCCATCTTGAGTTAAACAGACTTGAGTTGGAGGCCAAGCATTTGGGAATAGAAGCAGCAGAGAGACTGAGACATCTAGAGGCTGAGGAAAATGAGAAACTACAATGTCTAGAGGTGGAGGAGAAGGAGAGGCAGAGACAACATGAAAATGTGATGCTGACTCTTCGCCAGAGTCATGGAGGTAATGGGGAAGGGAGTAACTGAAACCCCAAAGCAACAAAGGTCAGTAAATTTCTTCCACAATTTACAGAGGGGGATAATTTTGATAGTTTCAGTCATATGTTTGAGAGGGTATGTAAACAGTATAATGTTGACCAAGGTCTCTGCGTACTGTTTCTGAACCCCTTACTCCATGGTAAAACTGTAATTGCTATTTCTAAATTGTCTGATACTGATTGATTAAATTATAATATTGTACAGAACTGTTTTTAGAATGTTTTAAGTTAACAGTTGAAGCTTATAGGAAACAGTTTTGTGAGCATAGACGCAAGGCAGATGAAAGTGTGTGTGAATATGTCCTGAACTAAGCACTTATTTTCATAGGTGGATGAGTGGATGTCAGGTCATCACTTCTGAAGGGCAGGCAGACCTTTTGGTGAGAAAGCAAGCCCTTAGCAATTTGCCTGAGGACATGAGAATCTGGTTAGTTGACAGACAATGCAATACTGCAGATGAGTTGGGGAAGAAAGGAGACCTATACCTAACAAGCACAGCATCACTGCACAGAAAAGGGACACCCAATGCTGCTCAAGGGTCTAAGGGAACCCATGGTGGGCAGCCCAGACTGTCCCAACAGAGTCCACCAGTAGCAGGGGATGCCACTAGTCCAGGTATACATCCAGGACCAAGGGTTAAATCTTTTAAATGTAACCAGTGGGGTCATGTAGCATATAGATGTCCACAGAGGCAAAGTAGGGAACAAAAGGTGGGATAGCCAGTAAGTAGGAATTACAAAATGCCAGCCGTAACTTGCCCTGAGACAACAAGGGTACCAAACTACCACAAAAGGTTATATCCTATCTTTGCGGATGGGAAAGAGACCACTGCTAAGAGAGATACAGCCTCTGACCTAACCATTGTGAAGCCTGCAATGGTTACAGAAGAGCACTACTTGCTTGGACAGTCTACTCCAGTCAGAGCTTTAGGAGGGACCCCATTCCAAATACCTTTGGCTAGGGTTCACCTTGACTGGGAGAGTGGAAAAGGAAGCCAGCAAGTAGGTGTGTTTAAGGATATCCCTGCAGATGTCCTGATAGGGAATGAGTATTGCAAAACAGAAGTAGATATTGATTATGCAGGACACAGGAAGTACTAGTCAGCATTTTTCCCTAGTATTTAATACTACAGTGTCAACAATTATGCATTAATAACTGAAGTTGTATTATTGTTAATAAGACGTTAGAACATTAATGTTTTCATACTGCATAGTCTAAGTATAAAAATATCTCAGAAATGAATATAAAAAAGCAGATTTACTTTGTACTACAATAAAGACAGTCTCTTTCAAAAATGTCTAAAGAGGAGTTTATAACTCCAGGCGGGGAGCTATGTTGTGTTTTTTTAACCTAGAATATGCAATCATTTTCGTAAAAGAAAGTCTTTTGACTTCCAGTGTAGCTTATTCAAAAAAAAAGTACAGAATACAAAACTCAAGGAATACATATTTTTCTCAATGATTTTAGATTCACTATATTCATTTTAAACAAATTCATATTTGGAGGGAGATTTTCCTGTTTCCATGTAGGATATTGATATGTTACTAGTACATCACACACTTACAATTATATAACATGACTACATTGAAAGGTATATCATTTAACATAAACGGTGTGAACAACCCCTATAAAAGAAGTAATCTATTTAAATATCTAGCCTTTCATAAACCCAATATAATATTTTCACAAGAAACTCATTCAACAAAAGATACTATTAAATTATTCGATGCAAATAAATATGCAATTATTGTAAGCTTAGAGTGTACAAAAAAGCAAAGAGGTGTAGCAATATTGTGGAATAAAACATCTCCTCTATCCAGAATAATGAAAACATATCAAGATAATAAAGGCTTACTTTGTTTGGCTATAGTAGAAATGGGCAAGAAATTGTATACATTAATAAAGAATTATTGGATACTGAGCAGTGGTACTAATACTATTAGACACATCTAAAATCAAATAATATCTTTATCTGAGGGCCATATTATTATGGCAGGAGACTTCAATTGTATCCTTTACCCAAAAGATACAACCACTTCAGCAAAAGAAAAATTACACCACAAGCTAAACAACTAATAAAATTCCAAGACATCTATCTACTTAAAGATATATATAATTTTGTGGATCATAACTCATTACAATACACTTTCTATTCTAAAAGACACAAAACATATTCTATAACTGATAGAATATTACTTTCTATACAGATAATTAATAATATGGTTAATAATAAAATCATATAGTGCCCAATTTCTTATGATAATACTATTCTATTTGAACTTAATATTAATAATACCCCTAATGTTCAAATTAAAAGAATCCCAGCATATCTTACACAGCTTAACGATTTTCAATCATTTTTAAAAGAAGAGACACAAAACTTTATAAGTATAAATTCACTCAAGGTACATTTATTTGGGATGCTTTAAAAGCATACTTGTATGGACAAATTAACAAATGGTATTACAACAAGATGAAAGTTTGGGATAAAGACATGAGAACAATACAGGATCATCTGGACTTATTACACATCAAAAATAAAGATAATCTTGCCTCTAAAAGTATAAGAGATGAGATATACAAATTAAATGAAGAATATAGATCTATTCTTCATCATAAGACAATAATAACTTTAGAAAAATATAAATGTCTTGCCTATTCAGTAAATCCTAAACATTTATCAAACCTTAAGAATAAGACCAAAAGATTAAATAAATATAATTATATTAAAGTGATACACTCTACGAGAAAGAAAATAGAGGTACACAGTATTCAAGATATATTAGAAGAGTTTAGATGTCATTTTCATGAAATCAATCAATCTACACAACAAATAGAGTCAGAAGATAATATAAGAAATTTTATTAATAAAAATATATATAATAAACTGAACAAACAACAAATATAAGCTTAAACTTAATAAAGCACCGGGAAATGATGGAATTATTCCAGAAAAATATAAAATTATGCCCAAAATGGCTATTACTCTACTGCACAATGTATATAATGTTGCTCATAATAATAATACTATACCCCCATCATGGAAATACACATTCATATCCCCTACCCTAAAATCAAATAAAGACCCAAAATATTGTTCCTCTTACAGACCAATATCCTTACTGAATATTGATTATAAGATGTTTATGAACATATTCTCAGAAATATTAAAAAGGTTTTTACCCCAAATAATAGATGAAGACCAGGCAGGATTTGTGTCTAATAAAAGTACTTTTGATAATATAAAACAAACCTTAGCCATTATTGACTACTCTCAAAGGAAAAAGAGGAACTTAACATTAATTAGTCTTGACATAAATGCCGCTTTTGATTCAATTAACTGGAATTACTTGCTTATTCTTCTGGCGTGCCTAAATTTCTCATTTTACTTTATTAACCTTCTAAAACATTTATATGAAGAAACTTTTGCATATATCAAAATAGGGTCATACATTTCAAATAAAATCCCTATCATAAAAGGTACCAAACAAGGATGCCCTCTCTCACCTCTATTGCTTACTCTGATTATGGAACCTTGGGCAAAGTAAATAAGGAATAATAAAAATATAGAGGGTTTGGAGTTAGATAAAGACATAATAGCTAATAATCAATTGTTTGCAGACAATATACTTATTACCACAATGGGGAAATGACTCCTTATTTCTGTCACTATTTGAATCAATCAAAACTTTTCAAATTATGTCTGGTTTATCATTTAATGACAAAAAACAAAAGCTTATCCATATACCCAAATAATAAAAAAAAATAAAGATTATACTCATCATATCCCTAATACAGATCATATTATTTATTTATTTATTTTATTTTACATTTGTTAACCGGGAGAGTCCGACTGGATACATGTCCATTTTCAGCGGAGGCCCGGGGAGAAAAGCTCCAGGTACATAACAGACATATGAACATTGTTAATGCAAAAAAAGGAAGATAGTTGAGTTCTAAATACAATATAAAGATACATTACATCTTGGGAAAAAAATAACAGCAGCATATAAAAAAAACATAGGTCAGTTACAAAGGTGAGGTGCCTTGTTAAAAAGCGGTTAAGGATAGTGAGGTAAGAGAAGGGTAAATGATAGTGGTTAATCAGGTTTGGAACAGGGACATTGCCAGAGAGTATTGAGATGGGGTTTAAGCTTTTTGAATTGTAGGAGTGAAGGTTCTGAGGTGAGCATGGTCAGTAGGGAGTTCCACATTTTACCTACAAAGTTTGAGAATAGAGAATCCCCAGCAGAATTATTGGCTTTGGTAGTTTGAGCTAAGATCTTATTGGAGGAGTGTAAAGATTGCAGGTTAATATAGGGGTGAATGATGTTTTTCAGAGCTGGTGTTTTCTCTGGGTGATACAGTATCTGGTGAGCCGTTTTGAGTTGGTTGAAATGGAGTTGGCTGGAAAACTCTAACCACCCTAGTTGCTTCAAGTTAGTGCAGTGGTGCATTCTAAAGGTGGAATTTGTGGCAAATCTATCTATGTGATTGTAACAAGAAGCAAGTTTGTTAAGGGTTGTCTTGTTTAGGTTTGTAAAAAGGGGGGAGGCATAGAAAAGAGTTGATAGTAGGTGTGTGCTGGCAATTGTAATTTTAGCGTGAGGAGTGAGAAAGTGTTTTACTTTATAGAGAGAGCCAAGCTTTTTATTGACGGTTTTGATGGTTAGATTGAAATGGGTGTCACATTTAAGGGAGTTATCATTGGTAACACCTAATAGCTTTGTGTGAGCTTCTGGTGATATAGTGATTCCATTGGAGGATGTAATAGAGAAGGTGGGGGGAAGAGTCTTGTTAGTGGGTGAGAAAGTAAGTAGTTTTGTTTTGTTACTTATATACTATATTACTTATCTTGGAATTATTTTTGCCAGAGATATAAAATCAATAATACAATTAAATTATAAGAAATGTTTGCAAAATATTCAAGATTTATTTTCAAATTGGAATACAATACTATTCACTACTGAAGAAAGACTATTATAAAAATGATAATTTCACCCAAAATTTTATACATTATACAATCTATTCAAATTCTTCCTTCAAAAAAGTTTATTAATAAATTAAACACTCTGATTTTAAGATTCTTTTGGGCCCCAAAAAACAAGAATCACAATTAATCAACACGATAGCTGGAATAATGGTGGGATAGCATTTCCGGATCTAAAGCTTTACTTGATCTCCTCTATAATTAGAACAATTTCACAGCTTTTAGATATTACCTCTTCAGCTAAATGGAAATTTTTCTGGGAAATTATCAGCTATGCAGCTTATAACGAGACCTTCAACGTATCAATTAGAAATTATAAGTACTCCTGTTATATGGATTTTAAAAGATTATTTTGTCACTCATGCTATTCCTAATCATACTGCCAGTTACATACATACTATTATAATTAACTTTAGGAATTTTATATATAAACATATTAAATATGAAGATTGTTTTTTTTCTTATTATTCCCCATAGCATTCACACAAGAATCTTTTTAACCTCAGATTTTAATAAGATTACCTTATTTAAAAATAATGAACTCAAATTGTGGTTCCAATTAACATCTGACTACAAGACCAAATCAGTCAATCATATTATACAGGAATATCAACTTGATAAATCCACATGGTTAGATATACAAACACTCATAGTATATCTTGACAATAAATTAGAATTAATTTCATCAACTAATAGACATGACACTAAGATCTTATTACAGTTTTTTCAATCAATTCTATTACATAAACATACTTATTCAGGTAATCTCTCGTTTATTTACAGAGTACTGAGAGAAGAAACATTTTGCTGTCCACATAACTACTGGAACTACTATAACTCAATTAACAATAACCTCCCAAGTGAGCAAGACAAGGCTAATATAATACAATCAGCAGGGAAAACATATTTTTCTTTGAAATGGAAAATATATACTTGGAGATTTATGAACATATCTTTTTATACACCACAATTAATGGATAAAATCAACGAAAAATAAAACATTTGTAATAGATGTAACTATAGTGTAAATATTAACTGGGCTCATATGTTTTTGATCATCCTACTTTAAACACCTTTTTGGAATAATATAAATGAATTTTTACAAGCATTCTTTTCAGATAATTTCATATTGAATAAATCTTTGGTTATATTTAATATGCCTATTCTACAATGTGTTAGAAAAATAAATATTCATTACTATGGATCATATTGGCAGTGGCTAGAAAGACCCTAATGAAAAATTGGATCTCAAAATATCCTCCTACATTTTCTGTGTTTATTAATACATTAAAAGAAATATGTCATCTACAGATAAAAAAAGAATTTCTAGAACAACTAGAAAGACATATGGACATCATTTATGGGTTAACATGCAAAATTTGTTGGAAAAGAATGAACCTCCTTCATAAATGTAATTGACTTTCCTCTTTTCATCTGTGAAATAAGCTACAAACTAAGGATTATACTGTATTCTAAAGTATAAATACTGGATGCCTTTGTATATATTTTAGTTTATATGATTTTTGTTAAATTATATTCATATTTAAATGTGATAAATGTATGTTATTAATTCTTAAATTTGTAATTTATATTATCTTATACACTTCTATGTGACTGCTTATACATTTGTTTTAATTAAAATCAATACAATTGTTTAAAAAAAATGTCTAAAGAAATAGATACAGAAAATGGCTGATTGCATATATTAGATAGCTAATAAAACCTCACCATATAGAATGCGACAGTTGAATTAGATGATGTCAGAATTGTTTACAGGTAATCGGAAGCATATCTGGATGGAAGAACCTATTTTTGAACTGAGTCAAAGAAATCTAAGATGCAAGAAATGGCAAACTAAGAAATCAGAAATGGTAAGCATGCAAAAACATTATTTTATGTATGTACTTTATGTCTTGTGACATAGTATGGTGGTTCTCAGCTGGGAGTGTCTCATATTGATAAAAATACTGTCAATAGATGTAAATAGCATTGTTGGTTTTAAACATTATGTATTGAGAATGGGTGTTATGTCATTAAATTGAATTCTCAAAAGAATGAGCTGCTAACATTGAAATCTATAACATCAAACAATAGAACAAAACTGGGAAAGAGTTGTGTGAGATCACAGAGTAGCGTGATTAGGGGAATTGTCCCTTTCTCCAATGAAGTGTGACAAACCTGGCCCCTCTTCTTCTCTCCTCACTCTCACTCTCCCCAAAACTACCTCTACACTGCCATTATCTTACTCCTCTAACAGTCACCAACCTCAGTCACAACAATCACCTCCATCCAAATACTTAACTATTTACTAATTGAATATTCAGAGTCTAGCAAATAAAGTTACTGAGCTGCACTCATGGATAGCTCTCAATACCCCTCACATCCTCTCCCTATCTGAAACCTGGCTCAAGCCACAAATCTCAAATAGTGAAATACTCCTACCAGGTTATAATATCTTCAGATCTGATAGACCTGTAAAAAGGGGTGGCATGGCCATCCTCTACTCAAACAACCTTAACCTCTCACCTTACCCCTCTCCAATTCCTGACTTCTTCCCAGCTGAAATCATCATCCTTAACTGCCATCTGAATCCCCACAAAAAACTTGCAATTGTCTCTGTCTACCTTCCTCCTGGTAACAATCTGTTCATTCTTGAAAACATCCTATCCTGGTTCGCCCACAACATACCATATGAGACACTTATCCTTGGTGATGTCAACATTGATTGGTTCAAACTCACAACTGACTCCCCAACACAGTATCCACCTACACGGCTTCCACCAACTTATAACATCTCCCACTCACTTCCATAAAAATTCCACCTCCAGCTCCATCATAGACTGGATCCTTACCAGTTCCCCCAACCAATACCACAATCCCACCACCTTACCTGACTCCCTCAGTGATCATCTCCCTACCACCATCTTAAGACACTACTCCCATATTCCTAAACCCCACCTTATTAAAGTCTGTCGAAAAATATCGACTTTCAATTCATCCCAATTTAACTCCATTCTCCACAACATAGATTGGTCCATTCTAAAACACCTCCCTCTAAAAGCACTTTCAATAGCATCTTCATGAGAACTCTGAACTGCTTAGCTCCCTCTAGGAAGATTAGAGTAAAATCAAATCATGCTCCCTGGCTCTCCAAGGAGATTAGGTCCCTTATGAAACAAAGAGATAGTGCTTGTAAAACCTGGACTAAAACTAAACAACAATCTCTTCTTCAAAAATACAGGCAACTGAGGAGCCTTGCAAAAAAAACAACTAATGACAAAAAGTTATACTATAGCTCTGCTCAGCTTAACAACAAATCCAATCCTTGAAAATTATGGTCAACTCTCAACAACATCCTCTATCCTGGAAAGCCCTCTAATCCCTCCCCATACCTTAACTCTTCCTCTCAGGAAACAGCTACCCTCCTGAATAAACACTTTATCTCTTCCATCCAAAATCTGGAAACCTCTAAGCCAAACTCTACTTCGACACCCACCCCTCCAAGTCCCACTAACACAACTTTGCTTTCATTTGAGCCAGTTCCCATTACTTACATCAAATCTCTACTACTCAAGTTAAAATCTTGCTTTCCTTCCACTGACAATCTATCTCCTATATTCCTCAAACTTGCTGCTGACTCAATTGCCTATTGTATATCTATACTAATTAATCAATCTATTCAGGAATCAACTGTCCCCACCCTTTGGAAATCTTACTTTACTATCCCTCTTCATAAAGGTGGAAACTCTACTGACCCCTTAAACTACCGACCCATTGCCATTTTGTGCCCCCCTCCAAGATATTAGAAAAATGTATTCACTCGCAGCTTCTCAATCACCTTGTAACACACCACTTACTTACCCCTACCCAACATGGATTTCGTCCTCAGCACAGCACCACCACTGCCCTCCTCTCCTTCACTCATATCATTGCAGAAGCCCTAGACAACAATAAACTCATTTCCTGTCTCTTCCTAGATCTCTCCAAAGCCTTCGATACTGTCTCTCATCCTCTACTACTATCCAAACTCGCAAATCTCCACCTATCCCCCTCTGCACTTGCCTAGTTTAATAGTTACCTATCTGGCAGGGAACAATCTGTCAAATGGCTCTCATCCTCCTCACCTTTTCTTCCTATCCTCACTGGTGTTCCCCAAGGCTCCATCTTGGGACCCCTTTTGTTTAACATCTTCACCAATGATCTTTACACCTCATGCAAAAAATCCTCCCTTTTTCAGTATGCCAACAACTCTACACTTATATCCATCTCAAATAACATTCCTGAACTACACTCGCTGACCCAACAAGCCCTACTATCCAATGAACAATGGCTCTCTCACAACCTACTGATCCTAAATCCCAAAAAGACCAAACTCCTACTTTTCCTTCCCTATTCTCTTTCTCATCACAAAACCTCCTTTTTTATTACATCTTCTAACAATACAACTATCCAACCTGACACCCACACAAAACTCCTAGGGGTCATTATCAATGTTGAACTAAAGTTCAACCTATACATATTCCAGTGTATAAAAAAAAACAGAAACTAGGTCTGCTATATTGGAACAAAAAATTCCTAACCCCTGAATCTAGCCTTACCCTGGGCCAGGCACTCCTCCTCCCCTCCCTATTATACGCCGCCCCAGTTCTTACCAATATCCAAATCTCCACTCTAAACAAACTCCAACAGACTTACCATAAAATATCCAGATTCATTACTAACTCCCCATACAACTCACACCACTGCATTTCTTTAAACTCTCTTCAATAGCTTGAACTTCCCCAATTTCTGCTATCTTATCGGTGTCATATGCTACACTCTATTCTTTATAAAACCTCCGTCTGTCCATCTCTATCTTCCTTAGTCTCCTTCTACATCCAATCCTGGACCCTCCATACTTCTAACAAACAATTACTTGATGTCTACCACCCAAAAAGGTCAGTAGGCAAACTACTCTACAAACACTCCCTTGCCCATGCTTGGAACAAACTTCCCCTTGACTTACATTCAATCTCCCACACCTCACACTTTAAAAATGAACTAAAAGCTTATTTTCTCAATTCCGGGACCTGCCCTTGTTATGACCCCACCTAGTCTTCCTTCCCTTTATGTACCCTCAAAAGGTCCATACTTAGTACCTCATTACACCTCTCTCTCCAATGTGTCTACTATGCATTTGCATAATTTTATACAAACAAAAACATTTTATTGTTGACCTATTGAACTATATCAATGTAAAATTATGTTACTAAGCTTCTTTTTAATGCAACTTTATCATATGTGAATATTTTTGCTATAACTGCTATTATATCAATATTGTTTAAAATTGTACTTGTTTAAAAATGTACTACTGGAGACTTTCTCCTCGGGTCTCCACTGAAAATGGGCCACAAGCCCAGTTGGACAAACCTGGTTAACAAATGTCAATAAATAAATAAATAAAAATAAATAAATTATAGTAAACAGGACCATCATCATATGAGCCATGTCCTTTGGGCACTGTCCTTGGTTTCCTTGTTTTGTTGACTGCTGACAGTACACTTATAATGTGGCTGTGAATAAACTACACAGCATGGAATCTATGAGTTCATTGTTAATATTTTAACTGTGAATACATTTGTATTTAATCTTCTTTTGCAAGTACATGGATATAAAATGCATTGTTTTGGGCTACAACATTCTATGTGGTACTTAGTCCAGATGAGGATGGCTATGAGCTTCTTCTGTAGTGCAAGGTTTGATTCCCCTGGCCTTCATCTGTCTGCTGTGTGACTCCAAACAAGTCAATTCACCAGTCAGTGCTCCTAGGCAGCCACTAAAAAGGGACTCCTACATCTAGAAGGGCTTTCAAAAATGTTAGCAAATGCATTACACTAATTCATAGATACTAATTAGTGCTTAACTGTATGCTGTTAGACTATGAATCCCAACACACATCTAGTAGTTTAATAGATTGCCAGATGCAATTTCAATAAGTGTAAGTTTCAAGTGAAGAGTTGTTAAAAGCTCGTGCTAAGCTTGTTATCAGAGCAAGAGTGCTTGTTTTGTTTAGCAAGTGGATGTCTGTGTTTTGCTATAACATTTGAAATAACAGTTTTAAATTAAATCTAAATCTCTGTGATCATTGTAGAAGTAAAAAAAAAAAAAGAAATAGTATGCACACTGGCAGGTTTGTACAGTGATTTATGGTAATTTGACGAGCCGCAGCCAAGTAATGGGATGTTAGTATGGTTGCAGGAGGGGCACTCTATTATCCTACCTAAGGTCCCATTTGACCATGATCCAGCTCTGTGCATGCAAATATGCATGTGTCATGCGCTCACATGTGTGTGTGTGTGTGTGTGTGTGTGTGTGTATGTGTGTGTGAGTGTGTGTGTGAGTGTGTGTGTGTATGTGTGTGTGCGCACGCATGCACTTGCATGTATGTGTGCATGTGTGTGTGCATTTTTTTCTTATCAATCCTATACATGCAACTACCAATACTATATCTGCTCTGTTATTCAGTACTGTATCTGTACTGTTATTCTTAAGACAGTAGTAGTTTAGATGGATCTTAGTGAAACCAAATGTACAGAGACAACTATGCAAAATATAAGATCACCATTTAATTGAGAGCCAAATAATAAATTTTACAATAGGTCAAAACATGCTGGCTAGAGAAGACAAGACAGTAACTCAGCCAGATTGTTTTATTGAACTGGGGTTTTAGATGTACAGATGTAGGATGCAGTTGAGGAGAGCACATGTAAACTCATGAAGAAGTGGTCATCAAGTGAATGATCTACAGCCGGTGATGATACAGCTGAGCATGTAGAGTATCAGAATGTTCAAGATGACAACACAGAAGAGATGACTGTTCTCGTGCCACCATTTTGTGGCAACACCAGATCCTTATCCCTTGGAAGATGTTTGACCAGATCCACAGTGGAAGGAAGACAGATGATTAAAACTAGTTGTGGAAGTAATTTGTCAGTCTATTGGACACTGCTGAGAAATAAATGACAAGGTCTTTGTTCAGAAAACAAAACAGAAAGGATTAAATCCATCTCATGTTTGTGTCATGGAATCTCCAGCTGAAAATACAAAAAAAAGGCATGGCCACGTCAATCTTTAAATCCAGAATGGGCCAGTGAAACACTGTTAAACAATGGATGAGTGCCCCGGCAGTCTCTATGGGCATGACAAGGAGGAATATGTCTGAAAACAGAATGATTAGAAATTATTTTACTATGTATTCAATAAATATGCACCAAAAAGTTATATACAATCTTTCAGGATAGTATCTGACCAAGAAAAATAATATTCCTTCTTAAAATATAACACTGCTTGAACTATACTGCCAACCTCAGCAGAGGAAGAAATCTGAAATCCATAATATTAATTATTTTTGTTTCCTAGGTTAAAGAGTAAAGGGGGAGCAATGCAGTATAAACATTTCTAACATGCAGAGGTATGTATGTATTTATTTATCCTTTTTATTGACAGGGTTAGTCTTACTGGACTAGTGGCCTCTTTTTCAGGGAAGACCTGAGGTAGTATTTAAACTAGTAGGGGAAAGTTGGCCAGGGTATCACAGAACTCACCCTCCTCTTTTTCAAAACCTCACCCTCCTCTTTTCAATATACTATACCTTGATACTTCTACATCCATTAAGCTACCACCAACTCAAGCAGATGGATCAGCAGTTTAACAGCTCACCTGAAGGACGGCACACTCAGTGTCAGTAATTTGAAAATGAATCCAATCAGCTGGAGTGAGAATACAACTCACAGTCTTCTGATCTTCCAGCACCAAAGACAAGTAAACTACCTGTTGAACCAATGACATTATATGAAGTAGATGTGCATACCACCTGGGTGATCCAGCTAAACAGTTAGCAGCTTTATAACTTTATGTAAAGTCATATTGTTCTTTAGCTGTAGTCACCATGTAGGAATTAATGTTTTATTGTGCAGTGTACATTTGGGCAAAGAACAAATGCAGTTTATGAAAAGGCAGATGCAATGATGTGACAAACGTTTGTATGACCAACTATACTAGAAAAATACATACAGGGCAAATCCTGGCATTTTGCATGATATTCTATATACTCCTTTACACATTTTGTAGATTCAGACTACTCTTGAAACTATATTGAATCACATTTCACATATATTCCACCATACAGAGATTTGGCAGCATTTATTAGTTACAATTCATGTAATGTTCAAAAAATGGAAATGTATGATACGAAAAGAGTTTTCTTATCAAAATTACACTGCCTGAAAATAGATATCACAATGCAAAATTCTGCCATCTCTCCAGAAGACTAAACAATTTAAAATCAATGAATTTGTTTTGTGCTCTGTAAGGGACATTGCACATATAGCTAGCTGTGTTTGCGATGCAATTTATACTAGACAGGAAGCAAGGCCTTTAAAAGTACGAATAATTATCATCTGTCAGAGGTTAGGAGGCATATAAAAATGCATTTTACACAGACAAACAATTCAGTATTTTATAACCTTATTTTATTTTAAAGGATTGAAGAAATTAACCTAGGAATAAAACTGGAGATTTTTATTACTAAATGCAGGGAGCAGGTGGGAGTCTGGATTTTCCCATTAAAATAATATATATTTTCCAAACTTAATGGGTGGTCAGTCATAAGATGATCTTGGTGAATGTCCCCTGAATTAATTTTAGCTACAAAGTCATTGAAAAAATGTACTGGATAAATTTATATCAATGTGAGTTGGACTTTTATCTGTTTAAAGCAAATGTAATTAGCGTACTGTTTAGCAGTTTGATGGCACATGTTTAAATGACACATGCTGTTGGTCATTGTTTTGAATTGCTATGAGTGAAATAAAAAAGAGAACTTCTAAATTATGTTTGTTCATTCATTCTACTATGTGAAGTGTTTCTGAGGGACCCTAGAGGAGATTTATAGGAGTAATACAGATGGTTGTTGTTCTATGCCTTTATTTCAAAAATAAAGCAGGATACATAATGTGAAAGAAACATTTGTCATTGCTTAGGTTCTATTGTACTCTATGCAGTTTAATTTAGCATTACTAACATGAAATCTCTTTCTAGCCTAGAAGAACATTTGTATATGGATCTAAAGTCTGGTAACAGGGTTTGAAAACAACCTGTGTTTTAAATTATGGAGATGCAACCTGGCAAGAGCAGATAATGTAGTTACAGAAACTAAATGAACCCATGGTCAAAATGTTGTTTTTGTTTAATCAAGGTTTTCATGACAGTATTTTGTGACATAAACTTAGTGACAAAATAGTGATTGAAAGGCAATGTTGCACAGCAAATGTAAAATTATTTTCATGACAACAATCCAAAAAGTGCAGAGGTGTAAAGCCAACCATAATTTTAAACAAAACTGTATTTCCATTAAGCAAATACACACACACACACACACACACACACACACACACACACACAAAAACTTCCTCTATCAGGATGACAACAAAATGATCTGTTCAAAAAGGGTACTCAAAGTGATAATACCCTTTTACTGCATTTAGGGATTAAATATATGGCAAAATAAGTATTCATACAGGGAATTTATAACAGGTCATCTCTCATACTCTGTTACATGCTCCTAAAAGGGATTTCAGGAAATTCACCTGAATAACAAAGTTTAGGTGGTACATTTCTTCACATCCATTTTAAGAACACATAACAAAGTGAAATTTTAACCAAAAGCCCAAAATTAATTCTCTGTAGTTCCTATGAGTTTTGGGTACAGCAGTTAAGCTGATGAAGATGAAGGTATCCTTCACAGGGATCTTTTCATGAATGTATTTTTTTTCATGATATTGATATTGTTACCATATTGTTATTTCTTTTATTTTTATCGTATGCTTTTGTTAACCCTGTAAGCTCACTGAACATGAGTCTGTTTTCAGAGGCAATCTTGAAGGACTGCCTGGTCAGCTGATTTTCATCAGAGCCACACAGCAGGCAAATGAAGGTGGAAGAAATCAATCCCGGTATCCTTGGTTACAGGAAGCAGCTCGTTAACAGCTCAGAGCCCTAATCCTCGGAGCTGCTTTACGTTTATCTTTACTATTATCTCTTTTCCTATCCTCTTCAATTTTTCCCTTGGAGCTAGACAAACTTTCAACTTAAGCACTCAAGCCATTCATTTCTCATCCCGGCACTTGCTCAAAACCTATAGCAAGCACTTATAAACCCTAGCACTAGACCCTCCTGTACTGTACAGAAGGACAAGGCTTTCTATTCGACCTTACCAGCCATCCAGTAAAACAGTTAACTGTGCACGTCCAAAGGGCAGTTTCAGGTGTACTCTCCAGTCCAACTGGTGAATCTGGGCATTTTCAGGCAATGTTACAATTGCCTCATGTACACAGACAACCCTCTCCTCCTACCGCCAAACACTAATACATGCGAGAGATGCAGTTATACAGCCAAACTGGAGGCTAAGCTCTCAAAAGCCAAGACTGGATCAGACAGTCAAGAGGAGAAGGGAAATACTTGCATCACACCACCAGTCTCACACAGATCCATTAAACCTACACTGGCAAAAAACACACATAAATACATGAAAACATACTTGGAGGCTCTAAATAAAAATCTGCAAAACCAACAGAGACCTCCAAAGCAAACAACAAAGCAACCTCCACCCCCCAACACAAACCACGAAACACATACTTCACAAAACCAGTGTGCCATGCAATCACAGCCCTTAAGGCAAAATAACATACCCAACATACTAGTAATAGGTGACTCTATAGTCAGGCACACTGACGTCCCACTCACTAGGCTGAATAAGGAGAAGGTTACTGTTAGCTGCCTGTCAGGTGTCAGGATCCGCCACATAACACAAGCACTCTGTCATTGTCCATGTTGGTGTGAATGACCTGAGCCGTACCTCCCTGAACTACATGAAAAGAGACATGGAAGAGCTCTCTGATCACGTAGCCCAGGCTGACATGACCCTGAGTAGCATCCTGGCCTCACCAAGAATGATACCATGGTATAAAAATAAAATTCTTGATCTCAACAATTGGCTAAGTTTCTGGTGTTATTCAAAGGGGATCCAGTGTCTGTCCACCTGGGATGACATGCTCGGCAAGCCACACTGCTTCGCTAGAGACGGCTTGCACCTATCACTCTTAGGCTTTTGAATACTGGCCAAGTCTCTTGCCACCCCCATACTGCCTTTTTTTAGGCAAGGCTCAAAAGACAAACCCACCACCATAAATAGCACAATTAACAAAAAACTGAGGGTAATGCTACTCAATGTCAGAAGTCTAAACCTCAAAATGCATGCACTCGATGCACTCCACAGTATGGAGAAAATCGATATATGTGCAGTAACAGAAACCTGATTTAAGGCTCCAGAGAGCACCCCAGCACTACCAGGCTACAACTCATACCATGCATTTCGGCCACAGAACCCAAACCGAAATACAAAAGGCGGGGGTATATCCATATTCATCAAGGATACCCACACCTCCAGGTTAGTGGCACAGCACGATGCTTCAGAGATCATCCACATGCAACTAACAATGGGCTAAACTGCAATTGAAATTGTAGCTTGCTACAGATCACCCATCATGTCCTAAGACCCCCATTCCACGTTTCTGGAAACACTGGGAAACATAAAGGTCCTACCAAACACCCTAATATTGGGTGATTTCAATTACCCAAACATTAACTGGGAGAACTACTCAAGTACTAACTCCCTTGCCCAACATTTCCTAGAATTTATAAACTCAAACACCCTGGTTCAACTGGTCAACACTCCCACCAGGGGTGACAACATATTGGACCTGGTCATCACCAACATGGGCAAGTGGTGTTCCACAACGGAGGTCAACCCCTCGCTGGTTAGATCTGACCATAAACAAATCACTTTGGATATCCACATTCAGCTCCCACCCCCAGACAAGGAAACCACCATGAAAAACTTTTCAAAAGCAAACTTCACGTTACTTAAGACTGAGGTGGAAAGTTTCAAAGCCCCCATGCTGAAGGATAATGCTGTCCAAGCTGCAAAATCCTTTACTAATGTATTCTATGGGCACCTACAAGAATGCATGGATCATGCCATTCCAAGCAAAACCAAGACTCACTCCTCCAAGTAAAGGAAACCTATGACTCCTGCCATAAACAAGCTATACAACAGAAGGAGGAAACTAGTACAGGAGATGAATTTGATCATCATGTTTAATGCACATTTTTGTGGAGGGAATACAGGTTTAAATAGCACAATCACTTCAAACATGTCTCATGGCAAAAAAAATAATTGTTCAGGGCAACAATTTGTCCCACATATATTTTGCATTTTTAGCAGGTTCATTGCATGCTCCATTCTAACACCCTTTTGCTCACAGGGGGATAGACTTGGATTCCTTAGTGATTATGGTTTCTGCCTTATAGCCCCAGTGTCTTGGCTTCAGTTTTGATCTTTTGTTATGGTCTGCATTGATTTTTGATGGTATTGCAATGGCAGATTATAATAGGGGTGATTCAAGAGGCCACTCAGGAACCATACTTCCAGGGGAGCCCATGGGTGACCACCTAGTATACTGCTCCCCAGTCTGCCCTGGTCATCTAACTGAAACTATTTTATTTTAAAAGGTCTTGTTACATTCAGCACTTTAACCCATTGTAGCTTAATTGCTAAATGCAACAGTTAATGGCATTATAACAAGCATTTTTTAGGCTTTAATAAAAAAATGTATTTTAAAACATCAGTGAGTATTTAAATCTTGATTCCTGGATGATAGCTGTTCATCATGCATCATACCACAACTACTTTTTTGAAATTTAAAATGGAGTTTTCAGATAGTTATATTACATTTTTAGATTTGAAGGTAGAATTGAAAGAAGGACTGTTATTTACTAGCATATATAAAAAAGAGGTACATGCTGGTAGATATATACATAGGAACAGTATGCATGCCCTGCATGTTTTTAAGGGAATAGTAACAGCACAATGCAATAGGGCTAGTAGGCTCAATACTGATGACTCACATTTCTTTACACAGCTTGATGAAATGATGAGTGAATTTCTAAGCAGTGGTTATGATTCTAACTTACTGTTAGATCTGAAAGCCAATACCATAAGGGACAGGCGAACATTACTTAGACCTATTCTATCATTATTAGATGAACCTGCTTTAGAGTTAAGTAAGGATAGAGCAGATACAACCAAGATTAGGTATGTCACTACATACAATACTAGGACACTGTCAGTTAAACATATTATATAAAAGAATTGGGTTGTTTTGATGGCATCAGCAGAGATAAGGAATGTCTTGGATTTTAAACCTTACTTCTCATATAGGAACATGAGAACCTTGAAAAGCAAACTGTGTTATAAGGATTTTAGAAGTAGTCGTAATCATCATATTACATCTAGACTTTGTACTTTTAGCTGTGTGAGTTGTACATGTTGTATAGATATCCTAGGTAACACTAGTGATACCTTTACTCATCCCATTACTGGAAGAGTTTATAAATTTAATTTAACAGCTACTTGTGCTAGTGTGAATGTGGTCTACTTAGCCACCTGCATTCTATGCTCTTCTTTCTACGTGGGGAAAACCACGAGAAAATTAAAAGAACGTATCATTGAACACAAATCTGAAATCAGAAGGAATAATAAAAAAAATGCATTATATAAACATATTAATAACCATGGTGCCAACCATAGGTTTAGATTTAGGGTGATAGATAGGTTACATGTATCACTAAGGGGTGGAGATATTAATAATCTCTTAGAGATTAAAGAATATGAATGGATCTTAAGGTTAGCGGCTGACCGCTTTCCTGGTTTGAACACTTCTGTCACTTTGAAACCTGTTTCAGTTAAGTTACAACAGACTAAGTTATGCTGTTAAGTTTATATTGTATCTTAAAATAAATTTTTTTTTGGGTGCGCACATAAGCTTATTGTGATATGTGTGTATATATGTATATACGCACATTTGTGTTGTATTTGAAAATTATTTTATGGTTTTAATTGTTCTTTAAGAATTTTTTATATATGCTTGTCACATGATTGACTGGCTGCAATCATGTGATTGTTTTGACTCCTATTTAAAGTTGATTGTGTTGTTCAATGCTTTGTATTAGTATTGAAGAAGGGTAGTAACCCGAAAGCTTTGCTATTTTCATAAAGTTTTTTTCTCGATGGTGTGTGTTTTTAATTATTTATATAGACAGAGATACAGATACATATATGCCAACTGTAAACCTTTAAATCAAACAAAGCTGCAATTCAATTCCTCTTTGTTAATTGCATTTGAGAAATCAGCAGCATTAACTTCAATATTGAGTGCAAGCCTTACACAGAGAAATCCTGCACCTGATCTTTATGTTTTTTCTCAACATCATTTTACCTCATACCTAGCGATGTTCATGCCTCCCCTCAATCAGACAATGCACTGTCTAGATGAGAGGGTGTACCCTGGCAGCCAAGAAGATGCTTTGTGCTCTAGGTAGCATCCTGGTTATGAGATCTTTGTTTTCTTTTCTGTTTTTTTTTTCTTAATCCCATCGCTGGTGGAAATGCAAGTGACTTGTTGGCATTAGCACCACCCCTCATGATGGGAATCTGAAGTCTTGGCATGAGCCAAGTGGGGAGCACCATTGCCCCCAGGATGAGTAATCGATCTTTCCTGTAGACATCATTAATTAGTACCCTTTGCCCTTATTTCAACCCTGTCTTCATTAGTAGATTATATGTCCAGTACTTCAAGTCACCATTAATGGTTGAAATATTCTGGACCAGGTAATTATTTTGTTAGCTGGGAAATTTCATTTTATTTCTTGCTGTAAAAATATTTGACTACTCAGACTTTAAGCACACAAATAGATGCTTTATCAAACAATCATTTAAAACAATCCAGTAGATAGGTGCTTTATCAAGCAATAATTAAAAACAATCAGGTAGATAAATATGTTTTTTTTAAAGAATCAAAAAAACTCCAAAAAAGTTTGCATTTACATATGGTCCTAAAATGCAAATGTGAGGGGGCCCCAAGGTACACTGAATCCCACACTGTCTCACTGTATTTGTATCAGGTTTTATCACATATCCTAGTTTTCCTATCACCTCCCAAACATGCTGCTTTAATTGGCTACTCTAAACTCTCCAAATAAGTTTACATTTACGTGAGTGTACTTGAGCCATGGCTGAAAAAGGTCCACAGCAGGCCAGTTCACTTATTTGCTTAATAAATAAATACATTTTTTTTTAATTCTGTAGTTTTAGATACTGAGGAAAGGGAATGTCAGATGCTATAAACTCTTCAAAACCTGCAAACTTATCTGCGTGTAACAGAATTTAGTATTCCATCTGATGGTGACCAAACCTGTGCTATAAATATTGTTTTCTAAAACACTGGGCAATACACAACCTCATTTCCTGGACTTTTGACTTAGTAGTTAAAATAATAACATTATTCAGTACCTGTGCACCTTGACTGTCAAGATTAATCTAAGCTAACAGCTCATCCTGGAGGCTGCCCAAAAATACTCCTGTTCATTTCCAAAAGGGAAAATGTCACAGAAAAGGGAATCAATATACTATTTTAAATGTGCATTCCACTTCAACAAAATCATAATGGGCTCTAACTTAGACATGGAATGGAAATGTATGTTTTCTTGATTAAAATAATTAATTTCAAATCTATTTGTGCTTCTTACAAGATGAATGCCAGACAAAATCACCAAAGAAATAGGGTATAGCAAAAATAAATACAATCTTCTTTTTATAGAAAGGTTAAACTAAAGTTAGGTCTGGAAAGGATAGTCATAATGTACTGAATGTAGGAAAAGGATGTGGTGTATTTTTCTGGAAATATTTCTGTGTAAATCACTGGGAACCAGATGGTCAGCAATTAATCATCTGTAAATTCAGTCAGAAAAAGAAAGCCGGAGGAACTTTATGTGTTCTCACTTTCCTTTGCTTCCTGTCTTATAATCAATGTTCACTAGACTAATATTGCAGTGTGCATATCTGCTGATATGTTACCTTCCTTTAACTAGTCCTGTTCCATCAGACAAGCATTATGTAAGACTACTATTTCTTGCAATACATATAAATAAGTGCCACTTTTTAACTGAGCAAAAAAAAAAACAGTGCCATTTAAAATAATCAATAAGAACACTGTCTGTCCTATCCATCCAGCTCATAAAGAGACTGTATATACATTTTTGAAGCTGTATGAAATCCTTATTTAGCTTTATAGCACTTAGGTGTATAGCAGTAAATAAAGCGATTCTGAACAGATGTTTTTGCTCCACTACAAGGAGCTTTGAACAGTATCATAATCAGTCTTCACTCAATGGTTAGTTTTAATATTAATAGCGATACTGGTGAAGAATCAGGTAGCACAATCTCTGCAAATGAATCTAAGGTAGACTAATCTAATGTAATACAAAGTTTAGCAGAATTTTACCAGGACTTGGCTTGGCCTCTTTGTACAATGCTAGGTGGCAGTTCACCTTTCCCATTACCATTCTAGACTGAAAACTGCAGACATTTCTCTGACCAGAAATGACATTTTAACAAGCAAGAAATCTAGGCACAAGAATCCCTCATTCAATTATTTCCAATTTAACCTCTAGAAGAGCACTTCCGTCCAGCCATAGTAACTGATTTATAGGCATTACAAACTCATCGTGTTCTTTTAAGGCACAGCATGTGCACAGAATTTTAAAACAGACCAAATCAATGTATATAAATCTAGAGATGGGAAGCATTGCTTTGCAGTGGCCTTTATAAATCACCTGCTTTTCATTCCAAGTTCACTGCATCTTTATCCCTCCTCTATTCCAATTAATCTCCGGTGATGTTTTACCGTTGCCTGCTGGTGTGAAGCTAATAAGTCTCTTTGTAATCCACTGATGATTAAAAATGTATTGATTTTTTGCATTTCTAATTTAATTCTGGCAACTTTTGAGTTACTGGACTGTATATTGTCTATGCAAGGTTTCTCATCTGCAGCTTTTATATCATTAATGCAAAAGAAACTGGAGACAGAATCATTTTGGCAAGTAAAGTTAGCTTGCTCTTTCAATTAAGAAACAGTGAAATGACACAACTGTAAAAGTGTCATCATATTCAGAATGGTAGAGAATCATTTATGCATCTTATAATCTCTTTGCTTTCTAAGTCATGTTTTTTTTTTTTTTTTTTTTTTGTTTTATGGGAAAGTCTAAATCCTAACAGTCATGTTGCATTTCAATTGCTTTTCTCAGCTGCATTCTGGAATGAAACATCTGAATACGTAGTTCTCCATACATACATGTAACAGTACAATTGAACACACTGTCAAATTAACCATATTAACATTAATGGAATAAACTTTAAATAAGTAAAATATGTCCAGAGCATAATGTTAATATCAAACACTGTAACTGTACATAGGAAGTATTAGTCCTAAGTGGCTGCCTGCAGAATATACATTAATGCATAGTAGTTTCTCATGAAAACAAGTAGAAGAAATACATACATGAGGCGTAGGAGGGAATTTTGCAAAGCGAAAGAGAAAATGTGACATTGGATAAAAAAATAAATGCTTGTTACTGTCAGAAGAATGTCAGATATTTTATTCATGAAGGGAGCTAAACAAACTGCTACATCCTAAATTCTGAGTATTAGGGTAAACATTTGTTTTCACAAGCAAGCATTAAATATGCTTATGCTGGCACACACACACACACACACACACACACACACACACACACACGCAAACACATACACAGAAATGCATGCGTGCAAGAAATATTTCACATGTGGAAGTGTTGTTTTTAAACATTAGTCAACATGTGTCTGTATAGATTATTGGGGAAAAAAAACACAAAGTGAAGTTTCCTCTCAGAGGCAGGAGCTGAATGGTCTTTTCCACACTTTGGAATATACTTACCTTTACTCTATATTGATATGGATAAATTGAGACCTAATGCAATCAGGATATTGTTAAACTCAACTGCTAATGAAAGTAAATTATTAGTTTCTATTGCTTAGCTTTGTTATACATGCCTACAGTCCAATCTATTTACACATGTTTATGACAAAAACTGGAACATGAAGGTTATAACAAGTACAACCTTTTAAATGTGTTTGGTTAATAATATGTTAGTGAGCAATGCTCATACATATTGAAAAACTAGAGTGTATACATTATAAGCAATAGCCCAAACAGAAACAACAGATTAACTTCATGGTTGCATAAGCTATAAACTGTAAGATAGTAAGCAACAAAATTGAAAACCAGAATATCAGATTCCATATTAAATGTGATACTAAGTCTTTTGTATAGGGCAGAACATTTAAGCTCTTTCTTATTTCACTCATTTCATCTTTCGGTCAAACACAATTTGTTTCCTAAAAAGTGTTGAATTAATGGGTTAATGGTGACTGTAAAGTTTTATGAGCATGCAAAAGTTCAGATAAAAAAATGACCAATGTTATCTTTTGTAAGGGGGTGGGCTTTCAAACCCTTTAATCCTCAAGTCAAAATACTTAAATTTATTAGGAAATGAAGGAAGAAGATTTAAAGAGGCATAAGCCACACCTTAAAGAGTCACTGGATATACCATTTTAATGTAGCTGGTGTTTTACATTTTATGCAAGTTTGTTACATGTTTTTTTAAGTTTAACAAAAACAAAGTTAACTCTCCCCACTATACAAGACAAATCAGGGCCTTCGTCAACAGAGAAGGTAAACATTTAAAAAGAAGTTTCAAAAGTGACAAAGCATTGAAAAACTGAATACATTAAAGCTTAGCTAAGACAGATCAAGTTACATGTGTGAGGTGGGTCTATATCACTTTATCAAAAGATCACTACCACGAACCACTGTTCATTGAACCAAATAGAGCAAATGTTCACTTCAATGAATAACTCACCCAGGGAAAGGAACACGTTGGCCATCATCAGAAATTTAATTGATATATATATATATATATATATATATATATATATATATATATATATATATATATATATAGTTAGGGGGGTGTAGGGGGTGCAGCCCCCATCCAGGGTAGGTTTCAGATATTGTGCTGTGTGTGATGCTCGGAATTCTGGGCAACTTGTTCCTTTCCCTGAGTAAGTCATTCGTTGCAGTGAAGATTCGCTAAAGTGAACGTTTGCTGTATTTGGTTGGATGAACAGTGGTTCGCAGTAGTGAATCTTCAATAAAGTGATATAGACTTGTGTGTAACACAGGGAGAATGATGAATCTTACTTATTCAGTACTTCATTCACCTGGATGTTTTGTTCTGCTCTAAAATTACCCAGCACCAGGGCTACCATCTCTAAGTATCCCACTAGAGTAATGCATAATAAAAGAGAAAATGTGCAAATAGTACAAAACACATACTAGGAATTCTGTACTGGGGGGTAGGTATACCTTTCATACACTGCAGCAACTATTCAGTGTCAGATCATATGCAACAAAATATTTTATGCCTTTTTGTATAAAAATGCAGCAAATTTTATATGGTAAAGAAAGAGAATTTGAAAAGTAACACAAACCATTTTATATGTAGTTGGATGCTCTATATTCATGATGTTTTGTGCAATTTATCAAATTTTGTTTGCCTCTTTTTTGTTCAAGGCTCATAGGTTTATAAGTAAGTAATAGGCTAGCTGCCATTGTGGGCCAATTTAAGTCAATCCAATTTTTCTTTTGGTGCTTGAATTAACCTATCCCCCATTTGTTGTTAATAGTCAGTAATTATATATTTCCCCTAATGAGAATAACTGGGATCATACCATAGATAATCTGAGGGAACCCATGCATGGGATAAAGCATTTAGTAGCTGCCTGTTTCCATTAGTAGTATGGGGGTGGTCTTGAGGTAAATTTTCTATTACCCATCCATAGATCCAAGCTGATGATGAATATAGATAGGGGTTAACTTTATTTTTGTATTATTTGTGTCAAAGTCATTGACTTTTTTTGATGAATTCACTGTAATCTTTTTCTAAAAGAGTACCTGTAAAGCACAGCATAATATGGAGGATTATAAGCAGGTTGTCAGTCATAATCAGCTTATGATGTATTCAAGACATGGATACCAAAAAAAATTAACTCGAGAGGCGAATCTTGGCATCCATGTCAAGAATAAATAACAAAGGGTTACAATGGGAGACCCAATCATAATTCTTTGTAATACGTAGAGCTTAATCTGCTCCTTGTACTACTAGTTACAGAAGAAAAAAAATCACTAAGGGTTTTGCCAGCTTTCAGAGCCATAAAGCACTTAGTCAGCACTGTCAGAGAGGCATTGTGAGAGATTCTGTTATATTAGAAAAAGTCAGGAACACATTACCAGTACAGACAGTAGGCAGAAACAAATCTGTTTTTTTTTTATTCTGCCACTGTTGTTTGCTGGCCCTTACTGGCAGGTTTAACTGCCTAACACAATATCAGAGCTTAACAAATGAAGCAGGGGGTGCTTAACAATTGTTAAGATCAGGTTTTGAGCTTTGTGCTTAACTGGTTTGTCTTTTTCTAGATATCAGAGCACAATCTTCGTGCTCCATGCACTATAGCACTATTATACCTGTCAGTGGGATAGAGAGAGAGTGAACCATGCCTACAGCCCAGGCAACTGGATTTTAACTACTTGCTTAGGCACTTAAAAGCACAGGTGAGAGTATCTGCACTTGTACACACCTCAAGGTTGATCTCTAGTGGAGGCTGGAGAGGTGGGGGGGGGCATTATCTTCAGAATGAGCAGGCAGTGGCTGAGTTGCTGTAGAGGTGGGAAAATACACCACCATACCCATTCGTGGTCTTTCTCTAAGATGTGAACAGGTGCATGCAAAAGGACAGAAACATAGTTATGCACACTCACAAAGCACTCCTAGCAGCGCCTTCAGCTCCTCATCATTCTAAACCATGGGTTCCAACTAGGGTTGCGCCTGTTAGGAAATCCAGAAATTGGGGTCTATCAGGAAATGCATCTTTGTTGAGAGTACATGTCAGGCATTTTGAATCATTCTGAGAGTTAACATATTTCTGAAGAGTATTTTCCAAAAATGCTTAGTGTTTCATTTAGATTTCTTATTTGAATTTAAATTAGTTCATCAGAATAGTGTTCTGTTTGTGTCAGCTTGCATCCTAGATGATGAGAAATGCCACCATTAGCAGGTGTTTAGACTAAAAAAAAGAACTCTCTTTATGATGCATCTTAGAGGGCATGCACAAAAAGTCTGAGTTGTCTTATACAGATATAGATATATATATTAAGCAACGGATATCTCCTCCAGTTAAACTTCATGTTCTCAGTGGTACACATGCTTTTATTTGTTTTCAGTATAAATAATATTGTAGCTATAAATAAAATGTGAATTCAGGAAAATTGTAAAGCCTACACTGCAGGAAACAGTGTACAAATATATGTCCCTCTTCTTGTCTTTATTTCCTCAGTGTGATTTTTACAACCCCATGTTTTTTTAGTGTAAAGGTTTCAATAAACATGCCAGTTGCCAAAATAATATCATAAATATCTTTTAAAGTATGAGATGTGTTTATACATTTGCTTATCCATTACACTTACTATACCATTCATTGTTACTTCAAAACTGTTGCTAGCATGATTATTAATTTTGAAAGAGAAGCAATACACATTTACTTAATAAAATGATTTGGAAAATGGGTGGAACAAAGGCTGGGCCTTCTATCAGGTGTTTGTCTCTTTCAAAGGTGGCAGTCTTAGTTGTAGCATATCTGGAAAAGGCTGGTCAGGTTCAGTAGACCCAGTAAAAGGCTATTGGGAGCAGTTAACGGTCAGCTGTGGCGACCCCAAAATATTTATAAAAATAAATAAATAACAAGACACTAAGGATGTCATTGTTTTTAATATGCAACTCCCAGCTATTTGTAATCAAGCTGAATAGCCTTTCTCTTTCAGTGCTCAATGGAATGATCTTTCCATACTCCAGCAACCAAGTTTAGCAAGCGACAAGTGCAGCCTGTTGTCACCACATGTAATATAAGAATTGAGTCAAATGGCTTTCAGGCAACAAAAGAGAACTGCTTCCTCCATTTATCTAAGCTTCTAAAGCCTCTGTGCATAACCTGACTTGATTGCTTGCTTTAACCAGTTATAGCAAATTGTGCACATTGGGAATACCTTCTGCTAGACAGGAGGGTTTCGTGTGCTGAAAGTGAAATATTTGTCAAAATACTAGAAGGAACCAGACTGAAATTTCATACTGTCTTACTAGAAGAGTCTCATACCTAATCTAAGTTCAGCTTATTTATGGAGTCATGTATGTTAATGAGCTGATCTTTTCTATTATGATTTAGTTAAAAACACTCAGCCATATTACTATTGAGGATCTATATTATGTTGCCGAAAGCTGTTTACAGTGAATACGGCAACATCAACCCTTAAACAG